>NW_005872782.1:29476-41421 GCF_000147115.1 Myotis lucifugus | reverse complement strand
TGCAGTTGTGGGTGAACCTCTTCAGGCAGACTGTACAGCAGAACGGCTTCTCCCCGGTGTGGGTCATCTGGTGGACCCGGAGGTCCGAGGACTGAATGAAGCCCTTGGAACACACAAGGCACTGGAAGGGTCTCTCTCCTGTGTGTGTCCTCCGGTGAAGGTCTAACTGCGATTTGTAGCTGAACCTCTTGCCGCAGTCTTGGCACTCGTAGGGTACCTTTCTCCTGGGTTCTTTGCCAACAGCGTGACCAGTGGGCTCCATGGTGCTTGACGCACCCACTGAATTGCACCCGTGCTGTCTGGTGACTTCTCCTCTATCCAACGACATGGCTCCTTCTTGAGGCTCCTCTTGGGGCGTGGGAGTGTTGTCCCTTTTTCTCTTGGTGGCACCTCCTGGATTCCCAGAACCTCTTCTCTTTGGACGCTGACTCAAAGCCTGTGTCTCCGGAGCATGGGTGGGGGGTACGTCACTGGCATCCACACGCTCTAGACCAATTCTTTCCAGGGGGTTCTGCTCCCCCTCTGTCTTCACCAAGTCTCCTGAAAGAAAGCATTCAACACACAACATTAATCAAAGAGCACTTTCAACTCAGCTCATGGACTGAGCATCCACCCAGGAACCAAGAGGTTGCCACCTCCACTCCCTGTCAGGGCACATACCCTGGTTGTGGGGCTCGACCCCCGGTGGATGCCAGGCAGAAGGCAGCCAATCGATTATTTTCCCTATCATCCATGTTTCTATCTCTCTCTATCTCCCCTCCACTCTCTCTAAAAATAAATATATTTTTCTATTAAAAGAGCACTTTTAACACTAACAAAGGCCTTTGAACCAAAGTTGATGTAGGTTGTAAAACATTCCCATCAACCAACAAACCCGAGAATTTAGACCTTAGGGCACCCAAGAGTCTGTGATAGAGAAGGCTTGGCATTGAGAGCCAACCGTCCCCAATAGATGACCACGCTGGATGCCCAGGTGGGGACCCAGCAGAGGGGGCATCAATAATGAAGCATAGTAATCTCTATTTTGTGAAGCTGCTGTTTGAAATGCTCTGCTATTTTCAGAGAGTCCCTTGTTCTGTAAGTCAACTCTGCCATTTTTAGAAGGTCTTTGATTCTCTAAATTAACTTTGTTTTTTAGCTTAAATAATAGAAAAGATAAACCTAACTGTCTGACCTGGCAAACTAGCTATCAAACCTAAGGGGCTGAGAAGCTGATACTGATAATATTCCCATGTCAGGTGTTTGTTAGATATGATTCCTACTCAAGACTACAAGCTGTCTGGAAAAATAACTTACAGAAGGACTTAGAAGGATATTCAAAAAAGGAATACTCTTTCCTTTGTTTTCTCAGAATTTGACAGAGATATTCTGCTCTGAGCCTGCATGTCATAAAGACTCCTAACCAATTGGTTCATTAAGGCGTCTTGTCTCTAGCTCGCTGATTGATGACACAATAATCATTGCTCTACAAGCCCAGTTTCCATACTCACCAGGACTGCTGGGAAGTGAAGGCTCTGGAGATGTGAGTACTGCTGCCTCTTCCCTGTCTTCCATCACATCCTTCTCCAACTTCACCAAATTCTCCATGGGCCTCACAGCCTCCAGATCACTTTTCTTGAGAATCGCCTCCAGCAAGAAGACTCTCTGCCCCTGACATGGGTAACCAAGGGGGGTTAAACGTGTTTGAAACCAGGGGTGGGAAGCTCCATCCCTCCTCCCCCCGTCCTGTCCATCTCCCTGACCTTAGACCCCAGCTTACCTAACACCACAGTTTTGTGGCTCTGCCTAGACTTCCTTGGGGCCAAGCCCATCACCCCCAACTCCCAAGTCTGTCCCTATGTGGACCCATCACACCTTTACTTCAAGCTCATACATGACATTCCTTACACTTTTTGTTCTTGTTGTTGTTAATCCTCACCCCAGGATATTTTTCCCATTGAGTTTTAGAGAGCAAGAAGGGGGGTGGAGAGAGAGTAGAGCAAGAGAAAGAGAGAGTGAGAGAGAAAGACAGAGAGAGGTAGAAGGAGAGACAGAGACATCAATGGGAGACACATATTGATTGGTTGACTCCTGCAATCACCCCAACTGGGCAGGGAATGGAACCTGCAGCCCAAGTATGTGCTCTTGACTGGGAATCAAACCCACAGCTGTAGCAGCTATGATCACCACATCCACTAGTACCAGCTCCCACCTGTCCCCACAGATCAGGGCATCACACACTCACCTGTCCCCACACCACGTCACTGGTTCCTGGCTGGTTCCCCGGCTCTCTGTTGACATCCTGGCTCTTCCCAGGATGTACCCCCGTCTTACTAATGGGGGATTGGTACTTCATGGACAATTCAACACGTGGTCTGTGTCACCAACTTCCTCGTCAGGCATCTGGACATCAAAATTCTCCTCAAGATACTTCTGTCCTTGGAAGGTGACAACCTTCTTTGGGGAGAAAATTAAACAAGATAAGACCCGGGATGTGTCCTACTTCTTGCATGTGTCCTACTCAACACTCACACTTTCAGTGGAACAACACATGGATGTTTCCCTCTCTCCCCCTTCCTCATTCTCTACAAAAAAGTGATTGTTTTAATCAATCAATCAAATACAACCTCCCAAATGGTGGCAACCAACATTGGCAGAGGCTCCCTGGAGAGAAAGGCGCCGTGCCTGCACCTGGTCTGTGCCTCAGTTTCCCCACCCCTGAGGCAGAACCGACAAGTCTACCCCCTGAGGTTATTCTGAGGTCATTGGGATAGTGAGCCTCAGGACGGGAGATCAAATATCAGAAGATGTCCATCTCAGGAATGCTTATGCAGCCTGGCCGCCATTGGCTCAGTGCCTAAGTATCTACCTATGAACCTGGAGGTCACGACTTGATTCCAGGCCAGGACATAACACTGGGTTGTGGGCTTGATTCTTACTGCAGAGGCATGCAGGAGGGGCCAAACAATGATTTTCTCTCATCATTGATGTTTCTCTCTCTCTCTCTCTCTCTCTCTCTCTCTCTCTCTCTCTCTCTCTCCCTCCCTCTCTGAAATCAACACAAATATATTTTAAAAATAAAACACAGAAAATTAAACACTGCCCATCATGAGGGTTCCACTCACCCATTTCCTGGGTTCCTTCTTCTTATTTCTCAGCAAGACCTTCAGTTCCTCGAAGCTCTGCACCCGCCTCTCCCGCACCAAGACCTGCAGCTCCAGGGGCATGCAGGTCATGAACTTCTCTAGCAGAAGCTTATCCAAGATCTGCTTCTTGGTGAGCACATCCGGCCTCAGCCAGCGATGGAGGAGCGCAGACATTGTGTTCATGCTCTGGAGTGGGTCCGCGTCCGTTGGGTGTTGGAAGGCTCTGAAGAGCAAGTGCCACTTCTCAGAGTCCTGGTGCTGTTCTTCAGTGAGGTTTCCCTGGGGCGGTCCGGCCGGTGTCAGGTCCCAGCCCAGGTTGCCCTGGGGGTGCCCATGACCATCGAAAAATGCCTGGTCTGTAGCCATATTCCCTGGGAACGTCTCTAATTGGACTGCAGCAAACCCAGCCTGAAGTCAGCTCCTGATGGAGAGCGACTGGAGGTATGGACTCAGTAACAGGTTCACAGTTCTGGCGGAAAGAGAGGAGAGAAAGAGATGGGTTTCACCTCCTGATGCACCCAATACTAAACACCCCTCACTGGTCCCATATTGAGTACCCTGGAAGTTAACCTATAGTATTCTTCCTTTAAAAGATTATTTCATTTTATTGATTTTAGAGAGAGAGGAATGAAGAGGAGAGAGAGAAATATCAATCAGTTGACACCTGCAGGCACCGCAATGGGCATGGAGCCTGAAAGCTGGGCCTGTGCCTGACCAGGAAACAATCCAGTGATCTTTGGTTAATGGGTCGACACTCAACAGCTGAGCCCCACAATCTATTTCAATAATAAAATCAGCGTTTAGCTTCTCCTCAAGACAAGATTCAGGGATCTGGCTGGATAGCTCAGTGGTTTAGTGCATCGTCCCCCTAGGCCAAGTTTTCAGGTTCCACGTCTGGTCATGGCACAGCAAGAGTGAACCAATGAATGCAATCCTAAGTGCAACAACAAATCTCTCTCTCTCTCTCTCTCTCTCTCTCTCTCTCTCTCTCTCTCTCTCATCATTATCAATTTAAAAAAAAAGATAAGGTACAGCAATTCCATTGGTAAATTGTAATCACTGTTTGGTCATGATTCTATAGGAAAATACAGAAAACAAATATTTACAACCTGGAATTCTATGGAATTTAATATGTTGTAAATATTAAGCTATGATTGTCCCCCAACATTTTCTACTTTGTTCCAGCCGAGGGACAGCAAAAAAGAACCCTAAGAGAGCCCTAGCTGGTTTGGCTCAGTGGATGGAGCGTCCACCTGCGGACTGTAGGGTCCCAATTTCAATTCCGGTCAGGGGTACATGCCCAGGTTGCAGGCTCAATCCCTAGTAGGGTGTGTGCAGGAGGAAGCCAATCAATGGTTCTCTCTCATCATTGATGTTTCTGTCTCTCACTCCCTCTTCCTTACTCTTTGAAATTAATAAAGATATATCTTTTTTTAAAAAAGAACCCTAAGAGAGTTAAACTCCTACAGATATTGTGTTATTGTGGCAAAATGCACAACCTACAATTCACCACTTGAACTCCGTTTTTTTAATCCACATCCAAGCATAAGAAGAGAGAGTGAAAAAGAGAAAGATTTGTCTGTCCAGGTATCTATGCCTCCATTGGTTGATTCTTGTATGTGCCCTGACCCGGTGCTGTAACCGAGTGGGCTATGTAGCCAGGGCCTAACTCTTTTTTAAAGGGTTCAGTTTCGGGTCTCTAAGTGCCTTGGAAAGGCTGTGGGACCCTCCCCACTGTCTGGGTCCAGAACCTCATTTTCGTCACCACAAAAGGAAACCCTATCCCACCAGGTTCTCTGCCCCATCCCCCACCTCCTGCCCTCATTCACTGATCTGTTTGGATAAATGGATTAATGGGTCTCATATACATAATCTCATCCCAGAAAAAGCTCTTTGAAATATTCAGGAAGCAAGATTTTTAATGAGAAAAGGTTCACCCCAGCTGGTGGAGCCTTGGCTCATGGACTCAAGGATCTATGTCAAGGGCACGTTCCTCAGTTGCAGGCTCAATTCCCGGCTTGGAATGGGGTGCGGGCAGGAGGCAACCAATCAATGTGTCTCTCTCACATGGATGTTTCTCTCTCTCTCTGCCTCTCCCTTCCACTCTCTCTAAAAATCAATGGAAAAGCATCCTGGGAGAGAGTAACCAATAATAAGCAGAAATGTTCCCAGGCCCTAAGGGACCTTCCACAGGCCAGAGCCACGTCCCAGGATTCTCCAGAGTCCAGATCCCTCTCAAATGCTGCAACTATGAGCACAGGGCCGCCCAGTGTTCCTTCCACCACAGGGAGGGGACCCACCTGAAGGTTAGGGCAAGGTCACTGGAGAGTCAGGAGGGTGAGATAGGAGGTGAGGTGTGTGTGTGTCTGTGTGTGTAGGGGGTTCCTAGAGTTTCCTGTGTCTGGAAGGTGGGAGCACATATGTAACAGCATGAAGCCATGACTCTGGGGATTGAGGGGTTTCATGTCACTGGAAATCTGGGATTGGCCTGGTCAGTCTAAAACGTGTGGGTTCCTTTCACGTTGAGAAATCCATGGGGAAACAAACAGAAAATCAACACCAACAACAAAGACAGCCACGGAGCCACAGAGAAACATGAAACCAGGGCCAGGATATGGAAGCAACTGACCAGCCATGAATAAGATGCTGGGATCCAGCGGAGGTGGTGCCTGTCCGCAGGGGAACATTACTCCACCATGAAAAGGATTGGAATCCCGCCATTTGCCGAGGCTGGAAGGAGCCCGGAAGGCGTTATGCTGAGTGAAAGAGGCCCGTCAGAGACAGACAAGTTACCCCAAGATTCCCCTTCGATGTGGAGTCTACAGAACAAAGTGAATGACAAACACACTCCTAGGCACAGGGAACGGACTGATGGCCGTCACAACCGGGTCTGAGGGGGGAGGGAAGGGAAAGCACTTCAAGGTTCCCTAAGAAGCACCCCCATCGCACCCCCCAAAACAAAAATGAATCCGGTCAAAATGCCAACAGTGGCCTAGACTGAAAAGCCCTCATTTAAAGTAGAAACCCTGGCACCCCTTCAGCCCTATGCCTGAAGGGGTGCCAGGGGGACCCCTGGTGTCCACACGATCTCAGAAATGATCCACCGCCCACACACCCGGGTCGCTCTGAGACCAACATCCATGCATCCATCCCTCCATCTGTCCGTCCACCCACCCATCCATCCATCCATCCATCCATCCATCCATCCACCCAGCCATCCATCCATCCACCCATCCATCCATCCATCCATCCACCCATCCATCAATCCATCCATGCATCGGTCCTCACTCCCTTCCAAACCCCCGGCCTTGGACGCCCTCGCCCCACTCACCGCTTCCGCAGCCCCCGCAACCGCAGCTCCTGCAGCGCAGACTGGCGAACTCTGTGCCAAGAGCTGGACCCGCCTGTTTATGTACCCGCTCCGGGCATCACTTCCTGTTCCCTCCCAGCTCTGTGATTGGTTAGAGACCAGGGTTGATCCATTTTTCATAATCCGTTCACTCATGGCTTCTGGGAGAGAAACGTCTGGGGCGGAATAGGGCGTGTTGGCTGATGAGCTGCTTAGCACGTGTCTGAATCGTTTGAAGGAACCAGACACGCAGACCAGCCCTGGCAGGTGTGGCTCAGGGTTACCAGCGCGAGCCTGGGTGCTGAAGGGTCACGGGGGGTCGTGGGTTCTGTTCCCTGTTTGGGCACATGCCCTGGTTTTGGGTTCAAGCTCAATAGGTTCAATGTTTCTCCAACCCCTCTTTCTCTCTCTCTCTCTCTCTCTCTCTCTCTCTCTCTCTCTCTCTTTCTCTCTCTCTCTCTCTCCCTAGAAGTAATTAAAATAATTTATTTTTTTTTAAATAAAAAAGCCGCCCTAACCGGTTTGGCTCAGTGGATAGAATGTCAGCCTGCGGACTCAAGGGTCCCAGGTTTGATTCTGTTGAAGGGCATGTACCTTGGTTGCGGACACATCCCCAGTAGGGGGTGTGCAGGAAGCAACTGATCGATGTTTCTGTCTCATCGGTGTTTCTAGCTCTCTATCCCTCTCCCTTCCTCTCTGTAAAAAAATCAATAAAATATATTTAAAATAAATAAATAATTAAGTCCAGCCAGTGTGCCTCAGTGGTTGAGCATCGTCCTATGAACCAGGAGGTTACCGTTCCATTCCTGGTCAAGGGCACATGCCCAGGTTGCAGGTTCAATCCCCAGTATGGGGGGTGCAGAAGGTAGCTGATGCATGATTCTCTCTCACCATTGATGCTTCTATCTCTCTCTCTCTCTCCCTTCCTCTCTAAAATCAGTAAAAATCTATTAAAAAAATAATGAAGATGATAAATTTCTTGTGACTTGTATTTTATCTCAACTCAACAATGTTAACTTTCTTTTTTTTATGTTAACTTTCTTTTTATTGTTGACACTATTACAGGTGTCCTCATCTCCCCCCCCCCTTTGCCCATCTGCCCCCAGTTCCCACCCACCCTAACCTCTGGCCATCACCACAGTCCGTCCTCTCGCAATCCAGGATTCAGGGGATGTTGGAGAGCCGGTTTTGTCCCGATCCCACAGGCCAGGCCAAGGGACCCCACTCGTGCACGAATTTGTGCACAGGGTCTCTGGTAAATACATCAAAAGATACAGGGTGGTTGAATGGGTCATAAAACAAGACCCTCACGTGTGCTGTCTGCAAGGAACTCCCTTCCGCTTGGAAAACACGTAGATGGAAAGTAAAGGGTCGGAAAGGCGATTTCATGCAAATGGAAACAAAGAGCTGGGGTAGCCAGGCTTGTATATTGGACGTAGGAGACTTGAACCCAAAGGCTGTCAAAGAGACACAGCAGGACCTAGCCTGCCCGTGTCTGGGTCCTTATCTGAAGACATGCAATTTCTTTTTTACTCTCACTGCTGGAATAGTGACGTCATGGGCTCATCTGGTGGTGGACAGGGGCCCGGTAGATGGAGACACAGAATGCCTCCCTGTGCAGGGAAGGAAGGAAGGAGGGCACGGGAAAGGGTGAGTCTGGACCTGTCCCCTGCCTGCCCCTGGGGCCAGGAGCAGGGCAACATACCCCACAGCCTGGAGACACACAGAGAAACTGCCCACCTAACTAACTAAAAGTGATTTCTCCACCTACCAGTCCCAGGAGGGCATCCCCTGCCAGCCAGCGGCTCTCCTGTGTATAATGACAGAGATGCAAAGTCTCCTTCTACTCCTCAGGTCACCTCTCTCCACGGGTCTGGTCACTGTTTGCACTCGGCCAGGGGCCCTTTTATTTTTTATTTATTCTTTTTACAGAATATTTTTTTTATTTATTGAAGGGAAGGGAGTTGGGGGAGACCCGAGCCTCGAATTAGCCGTGACCCAGGTGGGGCATGACTTTTCCTCATCACTTTGTGACCACACTGCGCTGCGATGAGCAGGGGAGGCGGGGAGGCCTTCGAAAGGAGAGGAGACCCTCTTTCCAGGTGCCAATCGCCCTCCCTGTGTCCTGGTGATGCCTGGCAACTGGGAGACAGGCCTCCTGTGCTCAGAGGAGTCAGGTGAGGGACACATCTGAGGAAGGAGGAGGGCGGGGGGCACATCCTTGGCCATGGTCCCTCCTTAATCAAACTCCAGTAACTAGTCTTTAAAAAATATATCCTGGAGAGGATGTGGAGAAAAAGGAACACTTGTGCACTGCTGGTGGGAATGCAGACTGGTGCAGCCACTATAAAAGACAGTATGGAGTTTCCTCAAAAAACAAAAAATGGAACTCCCATTTGACCTTGTGATCCCACTTCTAGGAATATATCCCAAGAAACCAGAAACACCAATCAGAAAGGATATACGCACCCCTATGTTCATAGCAGCACAATTCACCATAGCTAAGATCTGGAAACAGCCTAAGTGCCCATCAGTAGATGAATGGATTAGAAAACTGTGGTACATCTACACAATGAAATACTATGCTGCTGTAAAAAAGAAGGAACTCTTACCATTTGCAACGGCATGGATGGAACTGGAGAGCATTATGCTAAGTGAAATAAGCCAGTCAATGAAGGAAAAATACCACATGATCTCACTCATTCATGGATAATAGAGACCATTATAAACTTTTGAACAATAATAGATACAGAGGCAGAGCTGCCTCAAACAGATTGTCAAACTGCAGCAGGAAGGCCGGGGAGGGTTGGGGGGCAGGAGGGAGGGGGGTAAGAGATCAACCGAAGGACTTGTATGCATGCATATAAGCATAACCAATGGACATAAGACACTGGGGGGTAGGGGAGGCCAGGGGATTGTCAAGGGCGGGGGGGGAAAAGGACACATATGTAATACCCTTTGTAATACTTTAAGCAATAAAAAAAATAAAAAATAAAAAATAAAAAAAACCCAAAATAAAATATATATATATCCTATAGAATAAAAGGCTAATATGCAAATTGTCCCCTTGACTGAGAGTTCAACCAGGGTTCAACCAGGGATGGGGCCGTGCCAGCCAACCACCTATGGCCCCTCCCCCTGGATACCCTCCCCGCTGTCGGACCCCGCCAACCCGATCAGCGAGGGCTGGCCTGACTCCATCTCCATCTGTGCAGGAATTTGTGCACTGGGCCTCTAAACTATATATATATATATATATATATAGAGAGAGAGAGAGAGAGAGAGAGAGAGAGAGAGAGAGGTTTTAAATTGATTCCAGAGAGGAAGGGAAAGGGAAAGAGAAACATCAATGACGAGAGAGAATCATCAATCAGCTGCCTCCTGCACGACCCACACTGGGGATCAAGCCTGCAATCTGGGCATGTGCCCTCACCAGGAATTGAGCTGTGACCTCCTGGTTCATAGGTCAACGCTCAACCACTGAGCCACGCCGGCTGGACCAAACTAGTTTTAAAAAATAGAATAGGTGCCCTGTCTGGTTTGGCTCAGTGGATAGAGTGTCAGCTTGCAGACTCAAGGGTCTTGGGTTCGATTCCAGTCAAGGGCATGTACCTTGGTTGCAGGCACATTCCCAGTGGGAGGTGTGCAGGAGGCAGCTGATCTATGTTTCTCTCTCATCGATGTTTCTAACTCTCTATCCCTCTCCTTTCCTCTCTGTAAAAAAATCGGTAAAATATATTTTTTTAAAAAGCTTACATTTTTTTAAAAAAATAAAAATAAAAAATAAAAAATAGAATAGGCTAACTGCTGTGGAGGTAGGGAGGGGAGGACTGTTCTAAAAGAAGGTAAAGGGATTAGCCAAATAATTCAAATGCATAGCCCATGATCACAGCCCATGGTGAGGGCCAGAGGGAAGGGTGGGTGGGAACTCGGTGGAGACTGGCAAAAGGGGGACAATACAAATAAAGTTAAAAAAAAACATAGTTTAGCTGAGATAAAATACAAGTCACATGAAATTTACCATCTTGACAATTTTTTAATAGATTTTTATTAATTTCAGAGAAGAAAGGCAAGGGAGAGAGAGGTAGAAGCATCAATGATGAGTGAGAATCATGGATCCACCGCCTCCTGCACGCCCCCTAGTGGGGACTGAACCTGCACCCTGGGCGTGTGCCCTGATCAGGAATCCCATCGTGACCTCCTGGTTCATAGGTCAATGCTCACCACTGCGCTACGCTGGCTGGGCTCTTTTATTTTTTATTTATTCTTTTTACAGAATTTTTTAAAAATATATTTTATTGATTTTTTACAGGGAGGAAGGGAGAGAGATAGAGGGTTAGAAACATCGATGAGAGAGAAACATCAATCAGCTGCCTCCTGCACACTCCCCACTGGAGATGTGCCCGCAACCCAGGTACATGCCCTTGACCGGAATCGAACCCGGGACCCTTCAGTCCGCGGGCCGACACTCTATCCACTGAGCCAAACCGGTCAGGGCTATTTATTCTTTTTAATTTGATTCTAGGGAGCGAAAAAGAGAGAGAGAGACAGAACCATTGAATCTATGGAGCTTGAACCCCAAACCAGGGCCTGTGCCTGAACGGGGAACCGAACCCGCGACCCTCCGTGACCCCTCGGCATCCAGGCCCGCGCTCGTATCCCTGAGCCACACCCGCCAGGGCCGGCTCTGCGTGTCTGGATCCTACAAACCTATCAGACCCGTGCAGCTCATAGGCTACACGCCCCATGCGGCCGCAGGCGTTTCTCTCCCGGAAACCATGTCCCAGCGGATTATGAAAAATGGATCAACCCTTGTCTCTGACCAATCACAGGGCGGGGCGGGAACAGGAAGTGATGCCCGGAGCGAGTACGCAAACTGGGGGGGTGTCAGCCCCTGGCACAGAGGTCGCCAATCCGGGCTGCAGGAGCTGCGGGTGCGGGGGCTGCGGAGGCGGTGAGTGGGGGGCGGGGAGGGGCGTCCGAGGCCCGGGGTTTGGAAGGGAGTGAGGCGGGGTGGATGGGTGGACGGACAGACGGACGGACAGACGGATGGATGCACGGAGGTTGGTCTCAGAGCGACCCGGGTGTGTGGGCCGTGCATCATTTCTGAGATCGCGTGGAAACCAGGGGTCCCCCGGCCCCCCCTTCACGCACAGGGCGTGGTTTCTGTTTTAAACGAGCGCTTTTCAGTCTAGGCCACTGTTGGCATTTTGGCCGGATTCATTTTTATTTTGGGGGGTGCGATGGGGGTGCATCTAGGGGGCCTTGCAGTGCCTCCCCTCCCCCCCACCCCCAGGCCCGGTTGTGACGCCCATCAGTCCGTTCCCCGTGCCTAGGAGTGCGTTTGGTCATTCACTTTGTTCTGTAGATTCCACATCGAAGGGGAATCTTGGGGTAACTTGTCTGTCTCTGACGGGTCTCTCACTCAGAATAACCCCCTCCGGGCTTCTTCCAGCCTCGGCAAACGGTGG
>NW_005872782.1:0-29376 GCF_000147115.1 Myotis lucifugus | reverse complement strand
AGAGTCAGTCCATTCCCTTTCTATGTCCCTGATTCATTATAATCAGGCAGTTCATTCTGTACATCAGATTATTTATTCACTTGATTCTTAGATTCACTTGTTGATAGATGCATGTTTGTTGTTCACAATTTGTATCTTTACCTTTTTCTTCTTCCTCTTCTTAAAGGATACCTTTCAGCATTTCGTATAATACTGGTTTAGTGGTGATGAACTCCTTTAGCTTTTCCTTATCTGTGAAGCTCTTTATCTGACCTTCAATTCTGAATGATAGCTTTGCTGGATAAAGTACTCTTGGTTGTAGGTTCTTGGTATTCAGCACTTTGAATATTTCTTGCCATTCCCTTCTGGCCTGCAAAGTTTCTGTTGAGAAATCAGCTGACAGTCGTATGGGTATTCCCTTGTAGGTAATTAAGTCTCTTTCTCTTGCTGCTTTTAAGATTCTCTCTTTGTCTTTCGCTCTTGGCATTTTAATTATGATGTGTCTTGGTGTGGTCCTCTTTGGATTCCTTTTGTTTGGGGTTCTCT
Organism: Myotis lucifugus; assembly: GCF_000147115.1. Classification (NCBI taxonomy): domain Eukaryota; kingdom Metazoa; phylum Chordata; class Mammalia; order Chiroptera; family Vespertilionidae; genus Myotis; species Myotis lucifugus. The sequence goes on along the minus strand of NW_005872782.1, from coordinate 28,851 downwards.
GCGCTTCTTGGACCTGTAAGTCCATTTCTTTCACCAGGTGGGGGAAGTTTTCTGCCATTATTTCTTCAAATAGGTTTTCAGTATCTTGCTGTCTCTCATCTTCTGGCACCCCTATTATTCTGATGTTTGTACGCTTGAAGCTGTCCCAGAGGCTCCTTACACTATCTTCCTATTTTCGGATTCTTTTTTCCTTTTGCTTTTCCGGTTGGGTGTTTTTTGCTTCTTCGAATTTCAAATCTTTGACTTGATTCTTGCGCTCCTCTGGTCTGCTATTGGGTGTCTGTATAATATTCTTTATTTCAGTCCGTGTATGCTTAATTTCTAGTTGGTTCTTTATCACAACATCGAGGGTCTCATTAGTTTTCGTGAGTCTCTCATCAAGTTTATTGGCTGCTTCTAGCACATTATTGCAAGCCCTCAAAATTGCATTTTTTAGCTCTATATCCTCCATTTCTGTCATGTTTTTTTGTCTCCGCATCTTTTATGCTTTCTTGGTGCACCCCCTTGTGGTCTTTGTGTGCAGTCTTGTTCTAGTTAAGCCTTGATTGTTATAGTTAATACTAGAGGGATTTGACCACCAGGCCGACTGGCTGTGAGAATCAGCTGTGTGGAAAACTTCTGTCCTCTGGGGAGGTGCTAATCTAGCCTTTGCCTGAGGCGATCCGGCAAATGGCTCTGCGCAGGGCTTGGGCGGGGCGGGCTCAACAGGGTGGGCAGAGGGAGCAGTTATGACTGCTCTCAGTCCCGTTCTCAGAGGCTCTGCTTCTCAGAACCCCAGCCACAGCTGCAAATCTCGGAGAGAAGGCTGCCCTCACATTTCAACTGATGCCAGACAATCCCACTTCTCCCGTTTGAGTCTGAGTCCCCAGAGACTTGCCCGGATCTGGAGCTCAGAGTCTGAGACTCCCTCCTGATTGAAAACGACAACCACGCACTCAGCCACCAGCCCGCTCTTCTCTCGCACCTCCGCACCTTTGTATTTTCCACACTGCGCCTCTTCTGAGCCTCGGTATGCTGTTGTCTTTCCTTCTAGTTGAAGAGTCTGTCCTTGGCCAGCCTTCCTGTGGTTCTGGGTGATGTCCGTTCCGTCTTTTAGTTGTATTTTTAAGTGGTTGTTTGCGGCAGCAATCTCAGGTGTTTACCTATGCCGCCATCTTGGTCTCCCCTCGGTCTGTTGTTCATAATTTGTATCTTTACCTTTTTCTTCTTCTTTCTCTTCTTAAAGGATACCTTTCAGCATTTCATATAATACTGGTTTGGTGGTGATGAACTCCTTTAGCTTTTTCTTATCTGTGAATCTCTTTATCTGACCTTCAATTCTGAATGATAGCTTTGCTGGATAAAGTAATCTTGGTTGTAGGTTCTTGCTATACATCACTTTGAATATTTCTTGCCACCCCCTTCTGGCCTGCAAAGTTTCTGTTGAGAAATCAGCTGACAGTCGTATGGGTACTCCCTTGTAGGTAACTGACTTTCTTTCTCTTGCTGCTTGTAAGATTCTCTCTTTGTCTTTCGCTCTTGGCATTTTAATTATGATGTGTCTTGGTGTGGTCCTCTTTGGATTCCTTTTGTTTGGGGTTCTCTGCACTTCCTGGACTTGTAAGTCTATTTCTTTCACCAGGTAGGGGAAGTTTTCTGTCATTATTTCTTCAAATAGGTTTTCAATATCTTGCTCTCTCTCTTCTTCTGGCACCCCTATAATTCGGATGTTGGTATGCTTGAAGCTGTCCCAGAGGCTCCTTACACTATCTTCCGTATTTTTGGATTCTTTTTTCATTTTGCTTTTCCGGTTCGGTGTTTTTTGCTTCTTTATATTTCACATCGTTGACTTGATTCTTGCGATCATCTAGTCTGCTGTTGGGAGTCTGTATAATATTGTTTATTTCAGTCAGTGTATGCTTAATTTCTAGTTGGTCCTTTATCATAACCTCAAGGGTCTCATTAGATTTCTTGTAGGTCTCATTAAGTTTATCGGCAGTTTCTAGAAAATTCTTAAAAAACCTAAAAATGTGGTTTTGAACTCTATATCCAGTAGTTTGCTTTTCTCCATTTCTGTCATTTGTGTCCTGTTTCTTTGTCTACGCATTTTTTATGCTTCCCTGTGTTGATAAAGTGGTTTTCTGTGCTAAGTGTCCTCTAGGGCCCAGTGGTTAAGCCTCCCGAATTACCTGAGGAGGACACGTTTGGTGCACCCCCTTGTGGTCTTTGTGTACAGTCTTCAAGGTACGTGCCCTTGACTGGGACCAAAACCAGGGATGCTTCAGTTTGGGGGTCTAACCACTGAGCGACCTAACAGGGCTGCTTCAGTAGGTTTCATTGCCAACAAGTGGCCCAGCTGTGTGGATGCCTGCAGTCGGGGGCCATAGCTGAAGAGGCAGGAGTGACTGAATTGTTTGACACAAGGGACCCACTCACCCTCCTCCTGAGTCCTAACTCTCCCCACCAGACAATGTCCGGGTGTGGGTACCAGGGAGGTGATGAGCAGACATCCGGGACACACAGCAGGGTCCATCTCGTGTGGGCTAGGCATCCAGGGGGGTGTCCCAGACACTGAAATGGCCCCCCTTTTTTCAAAAAGACTTTGCAGACCTGGAGTCACCACAGAGCAGTCAGCACAGTTACCACACTGGGCAACCAGAGAGCTCTGACCAACAGAGTCAGTCATACAGGAGAATCCCCTGGGGAGCCATACCCCAGAACAGGCAAACCCTTATCTGTGGGTGTGGCCACCAAGCCCGGGTGCGGGAGAGTCTCCGTTAGTTGAGCATCATCTTGTGCAGCAAAAGATAGATTCAATCCTTGGAACAGGTGCCTACAGGGAGCAACCAATCTCTCTCTCTCTCTCTCTCTCTCTCTCTCTCTCTCTCTCTCTCTCTCTCCTCTCTCTCTCTCTCTCTCTCTCTCTCTCTTTCTCTCTCTCTCTCTCTCTCTCTCTCTCTAAAATGCTGTGGCCTTCGCTGGTTTGGCTCAGTAGATAGAGTGTTGGCCTGCGGACTGAAGGGTCCCAGGTTCAATTCCATTCAAGGGCACATGTGCGGGTTTCAGGCTGCATCCCCAGTAGGGGGCGTGCAGGGGGCAGCCCATCCATGATTCTCTCATCATTGACGTGTCCATCTCTCCCTTCCCTCTGCCTTCCCCTTAGAAATCAATACAAATATATATAGAAAATAAAAAATGTGATGTATCTGACATCCACATTGCACTGGGTATTCTGTAGGGAATCTGGTCACTCTCCTGGGACCTCCCTATTCTACATAAAAATAAAGGATAACAGAGGACAAACAAGAGATAATGATTGAATCATGAAATATTTATTGAAACGAACAGCAAGACTGACAGAGTATGGGGCCAATAGGAAACATGAATAATTACTCAAGGACCCCAATTCTAATTCATAGAACCCCATCTAAGTGCTCATCGACCATTTTTGCATCAAAAGTTTCAGTTACCAATCTGTTACACCTTCACCAAGGGACACACACAGGAGAGAGACCCGTTAATGTCCTTCTTGGTCAGAAGGGACCTGGAGCAGAAGGCCAGGTGGCAATGGGGACACGGGTAGGGTCTCAGGCCCGTGTGGGTGCGCATGTGGACGTTGAGATTCTCAGGCCCGTGTGGGTGCGCATGTGGACGTTGAGATTCCCACGGTGGAGGAAACTTTTGTGGCAGACGTCGCACTCGTATGGCAGTTGTGGGTGAACCTCTTCTGGCAGACTGTACAGCAGAACGGCTTCTCGCCCGTGTGGATCATCTGGTGGACCCGGAGGTCCGAGGACTGAATGAAGCCCTTGGAACACACAAGGCACTGGAAGGGTCTCTCTCCTGTGTGTGTCCTCCGGTGAAGGTCTAACTGCGATTTGTAGCTGAACCTTTTGCTGCAGTCTTGGCACTCGTAGGGTACCTTTCTCCTGGGTTCTTTGCCAACAGCGTGACCAGTGGGCTCCATGGTGCTTGACGCACCCACTGAATTGCACCCGTGCTGTCTGGTGACTTCTCCTCTATCCAACGACATGGCTCCTTCTTGAGGCTCCTCTTGGGGCGTGGGAGTGTTGTCCCTTTTTCTCTTGGTGGCACCTCCTGCATTCCCAGAACCTCTTCTCTTTGGACGCTGACTCAAAGCCTGTGTCTCCGGAGCATGGGTGGGAGGTACGTCACCGGCATCCACACTCTCCAGGCCAATTCCTTCCGGAGGGTTCTGCTCCCCCTCTGTCTTCACCGAGTCTCCTGAAAGAAAGCATTCAGCACACAATATTAATCAAAGAGCACTTTCAACTCAGCTCAGGGACTGAGCATCCACCCAGGAACCAAGAAGTTGCCACCTCCACTCCCTGTCAGGGCACATACCCTGGTTGTGGGGCTCGACCCCCGGTGGATGCCAGGCAGAAGGCAGCCAATCGATTATTTTCCCTATCATCCATGTTTCTATCTCTCTCTATCTACCCTCCACTCTCTCTAAAAATAAATATAAGTATATTTTTTTATTAAAAGAGCACTTTTAACACTACCAAACGCCTTTGAACCAAAGCCGATGTAGGTTGTAAAACATTCCCATCAACCAACAAACCCGAGAATTTAGACGTTAGGGCACCCAAGAGTCTGTGATAGAGAAGGCTTGGCATTGAGAGCCAACCGTCCCCAATAGATGACCACGCTGGATGCCCAGGTGGGGACCCAGCAGAGGGGGCATCAATAATGAAGCATAGTAATCTCTATTTTGTGAAGCTGCTGTTTGAAATGCTCTGCTATTTTCAGAGAGTCCCTTGTTCTGTAAGTCAACTCTGCCATTTTCAGAAGGTCTGTTATTCTGTAAATTAACATTGTTTTTTAGCTTAAATAATAGAAAAGATAAATGTAACTGTCTGACCTGGCAAGCTAGCTATCAAACCTAAGGGGCTGAGAAGCTGATACTGATAATATTCCCATGTCAGGTGTTTGTTAGATATGATTCCTACTCAAGACCACAAGCTGTCTGGAAAAATAACTTACAGAAGGACTTAGAAGGATATTCAAAAAAGGAATACTCTTTCCTTTGTTTTCTCTGGATTTGACAGAGATATTCTCCTCTGAGCCTGCATGTCATAAAGACTCCTAACCAATTGGTTCATTAAGGCGTCTTGTCTCTAGCTCGCTGATTGATGACACAATAATCATTGCTCTACAAGCCCAGTTTCCATACTCACCAGGACTGCTGGGAAGTGAAGGCTCTGGAGATGTGACTACTGCTGCCTCTTCCCTGTCTTCCATCACATCCTTCTCCAACTTCACCAAATTCTCCATGGGCCTCACAGCCTCCAGATCACTTTTCTTGGGAATCGCCTCCAGCAAGAAGACTTTCTGCCCCTGACATGGGTAACCAAGGGGGGTTAAATGTGTTTGAAACCAGGGGTGGGAAGCTCCATCCCTCCTTCCCCCGTCCTGTCCATCTCCCTGACCTTAGACCCCAGCTTACCTAACACCACAGTTTTGTGGCTCTGCCTAGACTTTCTTGGGGCCAAGCCCATCACCCCCAACTCCCAAGTCTGTCCCTATGTGGACCCATCACACCTTTACTTCAAGCTCATACATGACATTCCTTACACTTTTTGTTCTTGTTGTTAATCCTCACCCCAGGATATTTTTCCCATTGATTTTTAGAGAGCAAGAAGGGAGGTGGAGAGAGAGTAGAGCAAGAGAAAGAGAGAGTGAGAGAAAAAGACAGAGAGAGGCAGAAGGAGAGACAGAGACATCAATGGGAGACACATATTGATTGATTGACTCCTGCAATCACCCCAACTGGGCAGGGAATGGAACCTGCAGCCCAAGTATGTGCTCTTGACTGGGAATCAAACCCACAGCTGTAGCAGCTATGATCACCACATCCACTAGTACCAGCTCCCACCTGTCCCCACAGATCAGGGCATCACACACTCACCTGTGCCCACACCACGTCACTGGTTCCTGGCTGGTTCCCCGGCTCTCTGTTGACAACCTGGCTCTTCCCAGGATGTACCCCCGTCTTACTAATGGGGGATTGGTACTTCATGGACAATTCCAACACGTGGTCTGTGTCAGCAACTTCCTCGTCAGGCATCTGGACATCAAAATTTTCCTCAAGATACTTCTGCCCTTGGAAGGTGACAACCTTCTGTGGGGAGAAAATTAAACAAGATAAGACCCGGGATGTGTCCTACTCCTTGCGTGTGTCCTACTCAACACTCACACTTTCAGTGGAACAACACATGGATGTTTCCCTCTCTCCCCCTTCCTCATTCTCTACAAAAAAGTGATTGTTTTAATCAATCAATCAAATACAACCTCCCAAATGGTGGCAACCAACATTGGTAGAGGCTCCCTGCAGAGAAAAGCACCGTCCTTGCACCTGGTCTGTGCCTCAGTTTCCCCACCCCTGAGGCAGAACCGACAAGTCTACCCCCTGAGGTTATTCTGAGGTCAGTGGGAAAGTGAGCCTGAGGACGGAGGTCAAATGTCAGAAGATGTCCATCTCAGGAATGCTAATGCGGCCTGCCCGCCATTGGCTCAGTGCCTAAGTATCTACCTACCTATGAACCTGGAGGTCAGGATTTGATTCCAGGCCAGGGCGTCACACTGGGTTGTGGGCTTGATTCTTACTGCAGAGGCATGCAGGAGGGGCCAAACAATGATTTTCTCTCATCATTGATGTTTCTCTCTCTCTCTCCCTCTCTCTCTCTGAAATCAACACAAATATATTTAAAAAATGAAACACAGAAAATTAAAGAATGCCGCTGTGTACATTTACTGGCCTCCCTTCCCCTTGCCCATCATGAGGTTTCCACTCACCCATTTCCTGGGTTTCTTCTTATTTCTCAGCAAGACCTTAAGTTCCTCACAGCTCTGCACAAGCCTCTCCCTCACCAAGACCTGCAGCTCCAGGGGCATGCAGGTCATGAACTTCTCCAGCAGAAGCTTATCCAAGATCTGCTTCTTGGTGAGCACATCCGGCCTCAGCCAGCGATGGAGGAGCGCAGACATTGTGTGCATGCTCTGGAGTGGGTCCGAGTCCTTTGGGTGTTGGAAGGCTCTGAAGAGCAAGTGCCACTTCTCAGAGTCCCAGTGCTGTTCTTCAGTGAGGTTTTCCTGGGGCAGTCCGGCTGGTGTCAGGTCCCAGCCCAGGCTGCCCTGTGGGTGCCCATGACCATTGGAAAATGCCTAGTCTGTAGCCATATTCCCTGGGAACGTCTCTAATTGGACTGCAGCAAACCCAGCCTGAAGTCAGCTCCTGATGGAGAGCGACTGGAGGTATGGACTCAGTAACAGGTTCACAGTTCTGGCAGAAAGAGAGGAGAGAAAGAGATGGGTTTCACCTCCTGATGCACCCAATACTAAACACCCCTCACTGGTCCCATATTGAGTACCCTGGAAGTTAACCCATAGTATTCTTCTCTTAAACAATATTTCATTTTATTGATTTTAGATAGATGAATGAAGAGGAGAGAGAGAAAGAAACATCAATTAGTTGACACCTGCTGGCCCTCCAATGTGGACTGAGCCTGAAAGCTGGGCATGTGCCTGACCAGGAAACAATCCAGTGATCTGTTCGTTCATTGGTCAACACTCAACAACTGAACAACACTGGCCGAGCTCCAAAATCTATTTCAACAATAACATCAGTGTTTATTGCTTCTCCTCAAGACAGCTCAGTTGGTTAGTGTGTCTTTCTCCTAGGTCAAGTTTGCAGATTCCATGCCTGGTCAGAGCACAGACAGGAGTCAACCAATGAATGCAATGCTAAGTGCAACAACAAATCTCTCTCTCTCTTTCAAAAACCATCAATTAAAAAAAGATAAGATACAGCAATTCCATTGGTAAATTATAATCACTATTTGGTCATGATTCTATAGGAAAATACAGAAAACAAATATTTACAACCTGGAATTCCATGGGATTTAATATGTTGTAAATATCAAGCTATAATTTCCCCCCAACATTTCTACTTTGTCCCAGACAAGAGACAGCACAAAAGAATCCTAAGAGAATTAAGCTCCTACAGATATTGACTTATTGTAATCACTTCCAAACCCCAGGTCTTGGATGCCCTCGCCTCACTCACCGCCTCCCCAGCCCCCGCACCAGCAGTTCCTGCAGCCCAGACTGGCGAACTCTGTGCCATGCGCTAAAACCCGCCTGTTTATATTCGCGCTCTGGGCATCACTTCTTGTTCCCGCCCCGCCCTGTGATTGGTTAGAGACCAGGGTTGATCCATTTTTCATAATCCGCTGGGACATGGTTTCCGGGAGAGAAACGCCTGCGGCCCCATGGGGCGTGTTGGCCTATGAGCTGCTTAGCACGTGTCTGAAGCGTGTCAGGACTCAGACACGCAGACCAGCCCTGGCGGGTGTGACTCAGGGATACCAGCGCGGGCCTGAGTGCCGAGGGGTCACGGAGGGTCGCGGGTTCGATTCCCCATTTGGGCACATGCCCTGGTTTTGGGTTCAAGCTCAATAGGTTCAATGTTTCTCCCCCGCCCCCCCTCTCTTTCTGTCCCTAGAAGTAATTTAAAAAGAAAATAATTTATTTTTTAAAAAATAAAAAAGCCCGCCCTAACCTGCTGGGCTCAGTGGACAGAGCATCAGCCTGAGAACTGAAGTGTCCCAGGTTCGATTCTGGTCAAGGGCAGGTACCTTAGTTGTGGGCACATGTACCTTAGGAGCCGGTGTGCAGGAGGCAGCTGATCGATGTTTCTCTCTCATGATGTTTCTAGCTCTCTGTCCCTCTCCCTTCCTCTCTGTAAAAAATCAATACAATATATTTTAAATAAATAAATAAATAAAAAAGCCAGCCTGGTCTGCAGGCGATGGAGACCCGGTCGCAGACCAGGAGGATTCCGCTTGGCGGGAGCTCGCTGCCATCTCTCCTCCTCAGCGTCACCGGTGAGAGCCATCGGAAGCTGTGAGTTCCCAGCCGTCGGAAGCGGCTGGACCTGGAGGGTGAGGGGGGTCCAGGAGGTCACGGATTCGGTGTGTGTTTGGACATTGGGACTGAGAGGGATTCAGGGACCAAGCGAGGGCGGCCCAGGCTGCTCCCATCACTCACCCGGCAGGTGGGTGGGGCCTGGCGTTGCCCCTGTTCCAGGCCAAGGGCCGGATACGGGAGGGGGTGCCGAGGCGGAGGAACTACAGAGCCCCTGGCCAGACCCCAAGGAGGTGGGACAGAAGGACCATCCCCACCCCGAGCCAGGCGCGCACAGATCTCTGGGAGCACCAGCCTGGCTCCTGATCACAGCCCAGTCTCCAGAACCACCGCCCCGGCGGGCCTGGTGCTGAGCCGGCCCTTTCCCTGCCTCTGAGGGACGTGGGGTGACCTGATCCTGGGGCCGCAGCAGGTGTGCGTATCTCCCGCTGGTGGAAATGGGGGAGCCTTCACCTCCATCATCTCTCACTGGATCCCCTCTCTAGACTCAAGGGCAGGAAGGTCTGCCCAGGAGCTGGGTGGGTTCCCAAAAACCCTCCCTCCGCCCCCCGAGGGTGGCACCCCTACAGAACCCGGGACGGGCTGGCACCTCATCAGTGACTTTATTTCTGGGCAGATGCTGGTGAATTGTATCCAGGGGCTTCGCAGAGCCGGCATCTCCGTCTCCCTCCTGCCTTCCTGGGTGGCAGACCACAGAGCCGCTGCCAGGCCCCTCCCCTGCCTTCAGCTGCCCCTCTGCCCAAGGAGCCCACCTGCCTTCCTCTCCTGGGCCCCTGGCCCGCCACGATGCCCCCCAGCCCCCAAAGGGTGTGCGCCCGAGGGAGGGGGGGGGCAGGGGACCATGCGGAGGCCCCTTCCACGGGTGGGGCGGGCGGGGTCAGGAGGGGTGGGCGGAGGGGAGATCTGAGTGTCTGGACTTCTCATTGCCCTTTGCGAACTGGGACTAAATTCAGAAGAAAAACACAGGCTACTTTGAACTCAGGAAAAAAGTCAAGTCCACTCGGAACAGAAGCTCCCCCAGCCCCAACCGTGGGCAGCTCCGCCCGCTCACCGGCCCAGACCCCCGCCTCCCACGACAGCGGGGTTTTGGGCAGAAACAGCTGGGAAGGACCCGAGGACATTGGGGTACAGGTCGGCTTAGACCAGGGAGGAGCCAGGCAGGGGAGGGGCAGCTCCTGGTGCCAGGCAGGGCTGGAGGAGGCAGCGGGCAGAAACATGGCAGGTGGCTACTCCAGAAGCCAGGACAGAAACGGCTCCTCGCCCTCAGGAGCAATCATGGCTCCTTAGATGTCTGTGGAATGAATAGGTGGTTCATGGCGGTGTGAGGAAGGCCAGCTGTGGCCAGCCCCCTGCTGCCATGTGGAGCTCTGCCTCTAGGCCCCCATCCTTCTCCTGTCAGTCACTCACCCCACAGACACCCCTGAGCACCCAGTGTGTGTGCCAGGCTCTGACTCTGGGGAACTCTGAGTCTCCTAGAGTAGACAGCGCCACTGAGCAGACTCTGGAGTGAGGAGAGGAGGCACTGTAGTGAGTGCTGATGCCTGGAGCTGAGCTCTCCTGGAAACAGACAGCACAAACCCAGGCTGCCTCCACTAGGTATCATGGAATTTGTCTGCAGGACAACATCACACCAACCACATGCATGTGGGGCCATGAGATAAGTGCACAGGAGACCCAGACGTGCCCAGTGAGTCCTGAGCTGTGCTTCTGCTGGTGTTTCGTGGAAGGGAGAAGCAGTTTTTCACAAGGGCCGAGCAGGCATGCCCAGGGCACCCTACTTGGCTTCAAATCCCAGCTCAGGACTCATTTCCTGTGTGACCTCGGGACAGTCATCCTACCCCCCCACCCCAGGCTTGTTCCTTTTCTATGAGCAGGTGTGATGGTTAGTACCCACCTCGGGCACCTGTCCTGGACAGTGGTGTTGACAGTGGAGATCTTCCCAGGGAAGCCCTGTTCTAGCTCTTAGACATTTTTTTCTTGCCTTTTTATTTTTATTTTATTTTATTTTAACTTTTTGTTGTTGTTGTTGTTGTTAGTGCTAAACCTCACTGGAGGATATATTTTCCATTGATATTTAGAGAGAGTGGAAAGGAGGCAAAGAGACAGAGAGAAACATGTATTGAAAGAGACACATTGATTGGTTGCCTCCCCCAAGCACGGGACCAGGGCCCAGGATCCTGCCCCCAACCAGTACATGACCTTGACTGAAATGGAACCCAGGACCTTCATTCAGTCCATTGGGCTCAGTGACCGCAGACCCATAGGTCTCCCCTGCAGGTGCCAGGACAAGCATCTCAGAAGCACCCACATCTTTCATTCCAGTCTGACTGGGAAGTGGTTACTCGGGAGCAGGAAAGCTGACCGCCACCATTTTTGGGGAAGTTTCAGACCAATCAATGAACACAAGCTCGGATAAAAAAAAGTATTTGGAGAAGGCCACTACAACGAGTGTAATTGAGCCCATACTTATGTACCATTATATTGTAAACTCATTATTTGAACAGTTCAATGAAAGATTCAACCAATTTAGAAGCATAGAACAGACCATTAAAATAATTAAGTATCTGGATGTAGTTGTTTACAGTACTTTGGAATTAAAGGATTTCCAATGGATACAAATTGAGGATTTTCAAGGTAGCATTTGAACTCATGTGTTTGTCAACTTAAGGTTGAAACTTGAAAATCTGGAATGAAATCGTTTGAATAATGAAGAAGATTGCAACTATGGGTCTGAAACATGGTGTCTGTGGGTCTGACATGAGAGCCTGTGTGTGTGACATGAGGGGCCTGTGGGTGTGACATGAGGGCCTGTGTGTCTGACATGAGGGGCCTGTGGGTGTGACATGAGGGCCTATGTGTCTGACATGAGGGGCCTGTGGGTGTGACATGAGGGCCTGTGTGTCTGACATGAGGGGCCTGTGGGTGTGACATGAGGGGCCTGTGTGTCTGACATGAGGGGCCTGTGGGTCTGATCTGTGCCCTTGACCCATGCCCCCTGGAGCCAGGGGCCCGGCTGGGAGCAGTACCCACCTCAGAGCCCAAGGACCTCCAGCCGGCTTCCAAGGGCCCGGCTGGGAGCAGTACCCACCTCAGAGCCCAAGGACCTCCAGCCGGCTTCCAATGATCCCTCCCCAGCCCGTGTCACATGGAGCAGAAGAGGGGCCGCTGAGCGCAGTCAGCCCGCAGAACAGGAGTCAAGGCTATGACTGTGGGATTGTGGTTTCCCGGCCACAGAGGCCGGGAGCACAGCCCATGTGAGTCACTGCTGTGCGCGTTCTCATCATTCCCTGTCCTTCCTGTCACACTGTGAGCATCAGGAAAGCTGGGGTTTTTTTTCTTTGATTATTAGAGAGAGTAAGAGGGGAGATAGAGAGAGAGAGAAAGAGAGAGAGAGAGAGAGAGAGAGAGAGAGAGAGAGAGAGAGAGAGAGAGATGGAAACATGGATGGGCTGACTCCTGTAAGCACCCTACTGGGGTTGGATCCAGAAACCCCTCATGAACCGAACAGGGCATTTAACTGGGGACCTCCTGGTGCGGGGGTCCATGCTCAGCCTCGGAGCAACCCCTGCCAAGCAGTCGACTAGCCCCATGGTCGGCAAACTGCGGCTCCAGAGCCACAGGCAGCTCTTTGGCCCCTTGAGTGTGGCTCTTCCTAAGCCTTAGGAGTACCCTAATTAAGTTAATAACAATGTACTTACCTATATAGTTTAAGTTTAAAAAATTTGGCTCTCAAAAGAAATTTCAATCGTTGTACTGTTGATATTTGGCTCTGTTGACTAATGAGTTTGCCAACCACTGGGCTAGACCATCGACGTGTTAGGGCTCTTGATGTTCGCACAACGTCAAAGGCGCAGAAGCACCCATTTGTCAGAGGGTCCCCATCCTTAGGCGGCGCAGGGATGACTGTGAATGGATGGAACACATCAGAGCAGCGCGCTGTGCCCCTGAGCCTCCCGGTGCTCCCTGTCAGTTACACCTGAAGCCCTTCTAGAAGCTCCTGCGGGCTCCCTGGGCCACACTGGGCTCCCGTGGAGGAGCACTGAGCCGAGTCGCTGTGAAAATCACCGCAACTGCCATCCACAGGTTAGATCCTAAATAGTCACGCCCAGCAGCACAGGGTCCCAGGTGCTCCATGACCCTTAAAATCAGCAGCAAGGGACAAAGAACGAGGAGGCAGGAAGCAGGACATGGCAGGTCTGCGTCAGCCACGTGAGCGTCCCCAGAGGCAGGGAGGCAGAGAGCAGAAATGGAGGGCAGCACGTGGCAGTGTTAACGGGGCCGCCAGCATCAGGGTGCGGGGGGGTGGGGCTTTGGTCTCAGGGGACCATACGGGGAGGCCTTGCAGGGGAGAAGGTGCCATAGGCCAGAGGGTGACTCTGTGAGTGACCCACCGTGGAGACACCGGCTCAGGCCAGGGGGACAGTGACCATGGCAACGGAGATGGACCCCAAGATGGCAAAGCTCAAGTTGCACCCCGAGTGGGAGCAGAACCCCGTGTCTACATTACAGTGATGAACTGGAAACCCAAGTGGCACCTCTATCCCTGGCACCTTCCACACTGTCTAACAGGGTGTATCCATCCCATCAGCCAATATAGAGGGTCGGCCGTGTAAAAACATTGCAGGTGTGAGAAGCAACTCACTGAAAACCAAGCTCCTACCTTGATTTTGTCTGTAACACGCAGGAATCTCACAGAAATAGGAATGGACTAAACATACAGAAAATGGGTAAAACAACTCTTCATTCTCCAATGTGTTTGTCTTCCTCTAGAAAATAACCTCTCCACTGACGGAGGAGTGATGTTACCCAAGTCCAACATCAGAACTGTGCCATTGGAAGGTGGGTATTGCTCATATCCACCCTGAGATAAAATTTACATAAAATCTTCAATATTCCTTAAAAAAGAGAGACTTCTTTCAACAGCTGCACTGCTCAAAGGGAAAACGTATTTCCTGAATAATTTCCATGTAACTTTATTAACTTCCTTAGATTAGGAACTGACTTTAACATCTCACAGGGCAGCATTCATTTCACATTGATTGTTGGGGATTTAATATGATAAATGGTATTGATGAAATGATTACCGAGTAAGGATCATTATTGGTGATGTCTACATATTTATCATCTCAAATGTGATTTCATGAACCCAGGAGTTCCAGGGCCCCTCAGGAGCAGCAGGGAGGGGCTGACAGGGCAGAACAGGGCCCTAGAAGGAGGCAGGAGCAGGAGGAACCTGAACACCCATCTCTCCACACCACGGGGTCCTGTGTGCAGGGAGCCCTGGGCCTGTGGGACAATGACGGGCAAAATGCCTCCAGTGGCTATAAGATGGGGACACCCAGACAATGAGACCAAAGCTCTCACACAAAGGCAGGAACAGGCATACTATCCACCAAAAAAAGAGAGAAATAACAAACACCCAGGAGATGAGGGCAGAGGGTGGGACCCTGGATTGAGCTCAGGCTGCCCTGCCCAGGAGGGCCTCGCTGTCCAGGGTCCTGGAGATGCTGCTCTAGGACACGTGACAAGGCCTGGGGGAGGCCTGAATCTCTGTGACCACAGGTCCTGGTGGGACAGGGTTCCACTGAGGCACAAGGTCAGAGGAGCAGAGAGGTGACCCGGGCAATGAGTGACTACATCAAAGCCCACGATGCACTGAGCACTGACCATGCACAGGCCATGCACAGGCCCCAACCACGCTTCCTCCTCACAGCCCCTCCTGTCCCACCTGGGACAGGCTCAGCACTGCAAACACGTGGGTTCTGGAAAGTTCTCAGTGCTTCCATCCATTTCCTCTCAAACTTTAGGATCTTCTCCTTTAATTAACCCATCAATGCTCCATGGCAAGCAATGAACACAGTCACATCAGAGTCTCATTTGAATACGGAGCAGGAAGTGGCAGCTCAGAGCACCAAGGAGTAAAGGCAGGGATGGGGAGGGCCCAGCCCAACTCTATTGACAGGAAAGTGGGGGGTGCAGGGCGGGGCAGCCCCCCAATCAGAGGTTCTTGAGTCAAGAAGTGGGAGCATGAACATCTTCCACCACTCAGTCCCCACAAGGCAGCTGCCTCACGCTGTGGAGGACAAGCATCATGAACAGATTCAGGTCAGTGGCTGTAACTGGTGACATTCTCAAAGCCCACTTCATGCTCACAGTGTCCCACAGACTCCCCACCACCCAGTCCTCCCCTCTGCCAACCCCTCCCCTCGGTAGGGTTTCCCCTGTATAGGCCCAGAGAGACACATCAGAGCCCTGGGCATATCATTGCCTGGCGTGGACACAACAGGACGGGGTCAGACCCAGGACAGAAGATTCAAGGAGAAAATATGGGGAGTGGGTTCCCCCAATGGCTCTCATCTGCACTGTCTCAGGGACTCAGGGGTTCCCCCTCCATACTCACTGGCAGCCTGAGCATAGCTCCCTCCTGTTCCTCCTGCAGGAAGAAAACATCCCGTGAGAGACTAGGGAGGAGGCAGGGCCATGAGGTCCTAAAGAAAGCCCTAGTCCTGAGCCCCAGAGAAGTTTCCAGAACCCTGTGTATAGACCCAGGACAGGATCAGGAAAACTGAGGGAAGTGCATGTGTGAGGACTGGACCCATCGCCCTCCTGGAGGTCTATGCTCAGCAGGGACCTGCCCCCTGACCTGGGACTGCTGGGAACGGGGTCCCCACCACCAGCATCATCAGGTGATAAGTGGGTCCCTCATTTTCCCACGGACCTTACTACAGAGTAAGTGTGAGCACAGAGCCCCACACTGGCCATCACACGGGTGGGGATGGTGCTTCCCATAAAGGAGGCGGGACACACGTCTACCTGGGCTTGAACCCCCAGTGGGACAGACACTCAGACCCCACCCCTGCCCACCTGAGCGCCGTCTCCCCCACATCACAGCTCCAGACACAGCTCCCAGCAGAACCAGGACCCCAGCGATGCCCATGATGATGAAGATGAAGGTGTGAGAAGGAGGCTCTGGGAGGAGAAGGGAAGGGAGGGTGAGGGCCCTGACCCCAGGCCTCAGCCCCGACCCCACTGAGGTCCTCCAGGGCCCCTGCTGCCCTGAGAAGAGGCTCTGTGCCCACCGGCCCTCCTCACCCCATCTCAGGGTCAGGGGCTCGGGCAGCCCCTCATGCTGCACATGGCACGTGTATCTCTGCTCCTCTCCAGGGGGCACCCCCACGGCCGCCCACTTCTGGAAGGTGCCGTCCCCCGCAGGCCTGGTCTCCACCAGCTCCATGTCCTGGGTCTGGTCCTCCCCATCACGCTGCCAGGTCAGGCTGATGTCCGCAGGGTAGAAGCCCAGCGCCCAGCACCTCAGGGTGACCTCACGGGCAGAGACGGGGTGGTGGGTCACATGTGCCTTTGGAGGGTCTGAGGGGAGGGGAGAAAATGCAGGAACTTTGCAACCGCCATGGGACACTCCAGCAGTGCCCATGTGACCATCCTGAGAATGGACAGACACCTGGGTGGGGGAGGGAGCACACAGCCCACACACCAGCCTGGACAGAGGCACCTGGAAGGACCTTCTAGTCTTTAGAAAGTTCTAGAATCAGAGAGACACAGCCCAGGGCAGCAGGCCATGTGACTCAGAAAAGCTGGGGTGAGGCCTCGGACACAGTGGGTGTGGGCAGCACACAAGGCCTGAGAGAGAAGGTCCCGTTGGGTCCCAGAGCCCCTGCACGGCCCATGGGGACCGCTCATGGGCTCTTTCAGGGGGTCTCCCTGCAGCCCAGGAGAGCCTGCACCCCTAACTGCCCCTGAGAGGAGGGGGGTCCCTCTGGTACCTGACCTGCCATTCAGGGGTCTCCCTCCTTGACCCCACGGAGGGGTGTCTGACACTGACCCCCTGTGTTATCTTCTTGTAGGAGCCCCAGTCCCGGGAGAGGGGGCGGCCCCAGGGCCCCTGGTACCTGCGCGCTGCAGGGTCTCCTTCCCTTTTTCCAGGTGAATGCGGAGAAACTTCACACACAGGCCCTCCAGGTAGCTCCTGTCATGCTCTGCCACACCGGCCCCCTCCCACTTGCGCTTGGTGATCTGAGCCGCCATGTCGGCCGCGGTCCAGGAGGTCAGGTCCTCGTTCAGGGAGATGTAGTCGGCGCCATCGTAGGCGTATTGCTTGTACCCGCGGAGGAGGCGCCCGTCGGGTCCCAGGTCGCAGCCATACATGTTCTGGAAGGTGTGAGACCCTGACCCCGCCCCGCGGTCAGCACCGTCCCGCCAGCCCGGCGGGGACTGAATCTAAAACTGAAAGTGAAATCGGGTCAAAGTCCCCGCGGCTCCTCCCGGGTGGGGGCCGGGCGGGTCCCGCCGCCTCGGGGTGACGCTCGGACCCGGACCCTCGGGGCGACCCCGGCCCGTCCGTGGGGAGGGGGGTCGTGAGGGGCCCGGCGCGCGGCTCACCGTCCTCGCTGAGGTTGTAGTAGCCGCGCAGGTTCTGCAGGTTCACTCGGAAAGTCTGTGCGGCTCCCTTGGCCCTCAGCGTCTCCTCCTCCCAATACCCCGGGTCCTCCCGCTCCACCCACGGCTGCTGCATCCACGGCGCCCGCGGCTCCATCCTCGGATTCGGGGCGTCGCTGTCGAACCGCACGAACTGCGTGTCGTCCACGTAGCCGACTTCGAGGTATCGGGGTTCCCCGCGGCCCGGCCGGGACACGGCGGTGAGGAAATACCTCAGGGAGTGGGGGCCTGCGGGGCGGACGGAGGGCAGGGCCGGAGCTGGACACGCGCCTTCCCGGCCCCGCGCCCCCGCCGGGTCCCCTCGCTCCTCCAGCACCGCCGCCCCCTCCGACCCCGCACTCACCGGCCCAGCTGGGGGTCAGGACCAGCGCCCCCGTGAGCAGCAGGAGGAGGGTGGGGGGCCTCATGACCCGTATCCTCGGCGTCGGGGGGACCGTCTGAGTCCCCGCGCTTCCGCGGAGGAGTTGTAACCCGGAGCCGCGGGGACGCTGAATGGCTGCTCTGGAAACCGCTCAGCAATGGGAGTGAGAATCGTCTCCAGGCAGGAGTCGCCGACACAGGTTGGGAGAGGAGAAGTGAAACCAGGCGCTGGGGAGTCCCCACCACGGAGCTGCCCCCCAGACTCTGTCCCCTGCGGAGCCCTGAGCGCAGGCCTGGGCCCTGGGACTCGGTCCTGCCCCTCCTCCTGCGCGGGGCGCCCGTCACACTGTCCCCGAGGCCTAGCCAAGGCGCTGTGCTGTTCAGGGACTTTCCAAGGTTTTGGTGTCACCTTCTCTGTGGGGCCTCACACACAGGCAGGCGCCCAGATAACCTTGTGTGTGTGGTGACGTCATCACAGTGACCCCTCACGGAGTCACACAGGGTGAAGCTGTTATTAATCCATGTCGCTTGCTCACTGCCTGTGAGATGATAACAGGAGTCATGTTTTTCAAAAATATATGTTTTATATTGATTTCAGAGAAGAAGGAAGAGGAAGAGAGAGATAGAAACATCAATAATAAGAAATAATCATTGATCGGTTGCCTCCTACACGCCCCACACTGGGGATGGAGCCTACAACACAGGCATGTGCTCTGACAAAAAGTTGAGCTCTGACCTCCTGGCTCATAGGTCAATGTTAAACCACTGAGCCCCGCTGGCTGGGGAATATTGAATAGTTTCTGTTCTGTTCTGTCACAGTCCCCAGGGCTGTCTTGCTGGATGGCTCTTGTCCTCATGCAGGTGATGTAAAGTGATGCCTTGTGTCTCTAAGTCCTAGAGACCTTCCCGTGCTGATGCATTTAATCACGTCATCAAAGCTCACAGGTGTTGCTGTTCCCACAGAGCCCCCTAGAAAAGCGTGTCAGCACTGGGGAGCGGTCTAGCTCACGTGGTGGGACACACCTTGTTCCAACATTATGGTTTTCTCTTGGGAGCTGACATTGTATCAAGACAACAGGACTGTCAGTTGGCACCTGCCAGGTGATATTTCCTGAAGGGAGAAGCTCACGTTCATTTTTAAAAATATATATTTTTGTTGATTTCAGAGAGGAAGGAGAGGGAGGGAGAGAGACAGAAACATGAATGATGAGGAAGAATCTTGATTGGCCTCCTCCTGCTCGCCCCATTTGGCATTGAGCCCACATTGGAGGTTAGGCCCACCACTCGGACATGTGCCCTTGACTGGAATCAGACCTTCAGTCTGGAGGCTGATGCTCTACCCACCGGGCCAAACCAGCTTGGGCATTCATGTTCATTATTGAGAAAGTGTGAGCCAGTTCACCAAATCTCAGCAATACTAGTGTCTGTGCCATTTGTTCTTTTGTAACCATGGGCCAGGCCGGGTGTGGCTCAGTGGCTGAGCATTGACCTATGAACCAGGAGGCCAGGGTGCTATTCCCTGTGAGGCACCTGCAGAGTGTCGGGCTAGATCCCCAGTGGGGGGGCATTCAGGAGGCGCCCTATCCGTGGTTCTCTCCCATCATGGATGTTTCCATCTCTGTCTCCCTCTCAGTTCCTCTCTGAAATAAAAAATTTTTTAAAATATATTTTTATTGATTTCAGAGAGGAAGGGAGAGGGAGAGAGAGATAGAAACAACCATAGTGAGAGAGAATCATGGATCTGCTGCCTCCTGCACGTCCCCTACTGGGAATTGAGACCACATCCTGGGCATGTGCCCTCGACCTGAATCAAACCTGGGACTCTACAGTCCGCAGACCTATGCTCCAACCATAGAGACAAAAAAGCTAGGGCTCAATTTTTTTTTTATAAATGTAAACATGGGCCCTAACCGGTAGGAGGTGTGCAGGAGGCAGCTGATCAATGTTTCTCTGTCATCAATGTTTCTAACTCTCTAAGAAGAGAGAGTGGGGCAAAAAAGAGATTTGTCTGTCCAGGTATCTCTGCCTCCATTGGTTGATTCTTGTATGTGCCCTGATCCAGTGCTCTAACCAAGTGGGCTACGCAGCCAGGACCTAACTATTTTTTAAAGGGTTCAGTTTCAGGCCACAAAGTGCCTTGGACATGCTGTGGGACCCTCCCCACTGTCTGGGTCCAGAACCTCATTTTCGTCACCACAAAAGAAATTCTTATTAAAAGAATTTCTGAGTTACCACTCAGTAGAAATACTATCAAAGAATAATAGGTCTTAACAAAAATGTACAACATCAATTAAAAAAAGACTTAAATAGTTGTAAATATTTTTTTATTTCTCTTGATGAAACTACTGATGTCACATCAAATGCTCGGTTGGCCATTATTGCTAGATATTCTGATGGTCTCACAATGAGAGAAGAGTTGATAAAGTTAGAATCAGTGCCAATAAGTACATCAGGAAACCAAATATGTAAGGTTGTTATAAAAACATTCAGTGACCTAAACATTGATATCTCTAAAATTGTGTCAGTCACGACAGATGGGGCACCAAATATGGTGTGAAAAAATGTGGGATTTGTGAAATTGTCTATGGAAGCTATTAGACATCCACTTGTTTGGACCTTTATATTGATTTCAGAGAAGAAGGAAGAGGAAGAGAGAGATAGAAACATCAATAATAAGAAATAATTGGATGTTTCCATCTCTGTCTCCCTCAGGCGGTGTTGTGTGCCAAATCGGGATTCTCAGAATGGAATGATTTAATGTCAGTTGTAACAGAAATTGTGAATTTTATAGCTTCTCAACCCCTTCACAAGCGAGAATTTTCTGCACTTTTACAGGAAGTTGATTCAACCTACAATGGACTAGTGATGTTCAATATGTGAGATGGCTGAGTCGAGGTAAAGTACTTGAGCGATTTGTGGAGTGCTTTGAATAAATTATGGTATTTATTGACAATAAGGATCTGGCAAACTTTCCTCGGATCAATGATCATAAGTGGGTCAGCAATTTGATGTTTTTTACAGATCTCTCTGTTCATGTGAATGAACTGAACTTAAAATTACAAGGTTTTGGCAAAAGTATTGACGTGATGTTTGGATACATCAAATCTTTTGAAAGTAAACTTAAAATTTTCAAGCGAGATATTGAAACTAAAACTTATGAGTATTTTCCTCGGGTAAAAAAGTATTTCGAGAAGGCCACTGCAACGAGTGTAATGGAGTCTATACTTATTTACCAGAATATAGTAAACCCGTTATTTGAACAGTTCAGCGAAAGATTCAACCAATTTAGAAGCGTAGAACAGACCTTAAAATAATTAGGTATCTGGATGTAGTTGTCTACAGTACTTTGGAATTAAAGGATTTCAAATGGATGCAAACTGATGATTTAGAGATGCAACTTGCAGATTTTCAAGGTAGCATTTGGACTCATGTGTTTGTTGACTTAAGGTCGAAACTTGAACATCTGGAACGAAATCGTTTGAATAATAAAGAAGAGTGCAACTACGAACAAGAAATTTTGAGTGCTTCGAACAGAGTACCTGGCACTTTTAGCGACATAAAAAAATCTAGCGATGGCTTTGCTAACAATTTTTTCATCAACGTATTTTTGTGAGACTTTGTTCTCAGCATTAAATAATATTAAAACGAACAAAAGAAACCGGCTAACAGATGAAGTTAGTGGCTCTTGTTTGGCCTTGAAGTGAACCAAGTATGAACCTGCAATCGAAGAATTAGCAGACAAACATCAGCACCAAAAGTCACTAATTTCTAGTTTTTGTACCATTTGATTATCATTGTTTTTACTATTATTATTTCCTAAATGTACATTGTTTTTCTGTTTTTGTTCATTTTATACATATTTTTGGTTGATTTTTCTTTGTTGAATGGCATTTAAGTATATAAAATAAATCTCAAAAATATAAATCTTTTTTTACTATGGTTGCAAAAATATAAAAAAAAATTATGAATATTTCTATATGTGACACAGCACCAGAGTTAAGTTAGGGTTTTTCAAAATTTTGACACACCGAGCTCAAAAGGTTCGCCATCACTGGTTTAAACTGTTCAACCCTGGCTGGGTAGAACAGTTTAAACAGTTCAGTTGGTTATACCATTGTTTAGATATGCAAAGGTTTCAGGTTCAATTTCTGGTCACGGCACATACAAGAATCAGTGAATGTTGTCCAACCAGTGTGGCTCAGTGGTTGAGCATCAACCTATGAACCAGGAAGTCACGGTTCGATTCAGAGTCAGGGTACATACCCTGATTGAGGGCTTAATCCCCAATGGGGGTTGTGCAGGAGGCAGCCGATCAATGATTCTCTCTCATCACTGATGTTTCTCTCTCTCCCTCTCCCTTCCCCTCTGAAGTCAATAAAAAAAATATATTAAAAAAGAATCAATGAATGCATAACTGAAACAAATTAATGATTCTCTCTCTCTTTCTCTCTCTCTCCTTTTCTCCCTTCCTCTCTCTCAAAAACCAATGGAAAAAATATCCCTGGTTGAGGATTAACGAGAAAAACATAACAGAGTTCCAGTGAGAGTTGGATTGAGAGATGCTGATTCTGTTGAGACCAGAGTCACGGTGGGCTCTGAAAAGAGCCGGAACGGAGAAAACAGGGGAGTAGGCCCACTGCCCTGTCCCCTTTCTGGTGCTTAAATACACTCACCTTGAGCGGCGTGCAGGCATTAATTTATTTTTTTAATACATAAATTATTTATTTTTTTAACCTCCCTGGGTTAGTGTTACCACTTCCTGTGATGCTGTAGTCATTTCAAAATAAACCTAAAATGAAGCCCCATGGTGATCCGGGTGTGAGAACCAGGGTGGACCGGCTGTTGTTGAAGAATCACAGTATTACACCACCTGGGGGGCTCAGGGCACTAGCGTGCAGGGCCCATGCCCAGAGTTGCTGCTTCCGTAGGTTTCATTTTTAATTTTTTTCCAAATGCTCACCTGAGGATATATTTTCCATTGACTTTTATTTTTCTTACTATAGTTTTATTGATTACAGTGAGGAAGGAGAAGGAGAAAGGGATAGAAGCATCAATGCTGAGAGAATCATGGATTGGTTGCCTCTCACACGGTCCCTGCTGGGGATGGAGCCCACAACCTGGGCATGTGCCCTTGACTGGAATTGAACCCTGGACCCTTCTATCTGCAGGCCAATGCTCTATCCACTGAGCCAAACCAGCCAGGACCCCATTGATTTTTAGAGAGAGTGGAAGGGAGGGGGGGGAGAGAGAGAAATATTGACATGAGAGAGACACATGGATTGGTTGCCTCCTCCCTGTGCCCCAACCAGGGCAGGGATTGTACCTGAAACCGAGGTACGTGCCCTTGACTAGGAAGTGAACTGAGGACACTTTGGTTTGAGGATCTAACCACTGAGTATACCAACAGGGCTGCTTCAGTAGGTTTTCATTGCCAACAAGTTACCCAGCTGTGTGGATGCATGTGGTTGGGGGCCACTGCTGGAGAAGTGGTCCCCGCTCACCCTCCTCCTGAGTCCTAACTCTCCCCCCAGGACAATGTCCAGGTGTGGGGACCAGGGTGGTGATGAGCAGACCTCCCAGACCCACAGCAGGGTCCATCCTGTGTGTGCTGGGTGTCCAGGTGGGTGTTCCAGCCACTGAAGTGGATTCACTGATTTCAAAGAGACTTTGCAGACCTGGAGTCACCATAGAGCAGCCAGCGTGGTTACCACACTGGGCAACCAGAGAGCTCTGACCCAGCAGAGTCAGCCAAACACGAGAACCCCCTGGGGAGCCACACACCACACCAGGCAAACCCTTATCTCTGGGTGTGTCCACCAAGCCCGGGTGAGGGAGAGGCTCCGTTGGTTGAGCATCATCTTGTGCAGCAAAATCTTGCCAGTTCCATATTCAGTCAGGGTACAAGCCTGGGTGGCGGATTCAATCCTCAGTCCAGGTGCTATAGGGAGCAACCAATCTCTCTCTCTCTCTGTCTCTCTCTCTGATGCTCAGTGAACTGTAAATGTCAAATAAAGGAATAATTCAGAACACACACATCTAAAAAACACGGTGGCCCTGGCTGGTTTGGCTCAGTGGATAGAGCTTTAGCCTATGGACTGAAGGGTCCCAGGTTCAATTCCATTCAAGGGCACATGTGTGGGTTGCAGTCTCCAACCCCCCGTAGGGGGCGTGCAGGAGGCAGCAGATCCATGATTCTCTCTCATCAATGATGTGTCCATCTCTCTCTTCCTTCTGCCTTCCCCTCTCAAATCAATACAAATATATATATATATTTTAGAAAATAAAAAATGTGGTGTATCTGACGTCCACATTGTACTGGGTATTCTGTAGGGAATCTGGCCACTCTCCTGGGACCTCCCTATTTTGCAACAAAATAAAGGACAACAGAGGACAAACAAGGGATAAGGGTTGGGTTGTGAAATATTTATTGAAACAACCAGCAAGACTGACAGTATGGGGCCAATAGGGAACAGGTTCAGGGCGGGTGGTGGTTAAGCCGGGAGAACGGAATGTCCCGTTCTTCCTCCCCCCCCCACCCCGCCCCCAGCTTCTGTCTCATCCACCCGGTTGTCCATGTAGTCTGTCACTCTGGGGTGGTGGTTGTAGCGATTCTTCCTGAACCGCGTCTGCTGCGCGAAGTAGTCGAAGCAGTCCTAGGGCTCGACTTCTTCCACATCTTCCTCATGTAGTAGAAGGCCACGCACTCCGCCACCATTCTGGTCTTCATCGAGCTCTTCTGTATACGATAAAAGTCTTTTCCAAAGATCATGAGTGCATGTTCAAAGCTCTGGACTTCTTCTTCTGTCCGCGCAGTCATTCCCTCCTGAGATGCCTTTCAGCTGCCGCAATACCTCTCGAGCGCCTCCTTGATGTTATGGTCGCACCTGAGCAGCTCATATAATGCCTGCTCATTGTCCCTGGTGAGTGCTCCGGCCGAAACCCCGTCCACCATTTTCTCATTTCCAATTCTGAATGCGGCCTGGACAAGGTACTCCTTCACTTTGCTCTCTGGAACCACACCAGACGCCAAAGGAGCTGGTCTCCATCTTCAGATGCTTTCTCATCATCATCATCATCATCATCATCATCACCATACTCTCCAAGATAAGGGGGGATCTCGGCCTGATATTGTAAACCAATCCTTATTTCCTTCCTCAAATCTTCAGGTGAGTTACCACTGTCTGTTTCAACATCTTCAATCTGATTCTTTATCTCCTTCACAAGTAGTATTTGAGCGCAAAGGCCTCGGGAAGAAGTCGGAAGCCTCGTGGAAAGTCAGCGACGGCATCAGGTTGTCTGCGGAAGACGGCGCCTCCTCGTCGTACACTGACAGCAGGTCTTTTGCTATTTCCTCCTTGTCCAGTGTCATGTCTGGCAGCTGGTCGGCAAGTTCACTTGGGGAGCCGTGGGCACTGGGCTCCACCGTGGCGGGCAGCACGGGCTCAGAGCCATAGAAGGCCAGCAGGTCTTCCAGAGGCATGCTTCCTTCCATTTCTAAGTCTTTAATTTCAGAGCTGAAGTTTTTATCCTCGTCCATCATCTCCTCTTCTTCAAGAGTTCTATCGTCATCTCTCTCTCTCTCTCTCTCTCTCTCTCTCTCTCTCTCTCTCTCTGTCTCTCACAGACAAGTTACCCCAAGATTCCCCTTTGATGTGGAGTCTACAGAACAAAGTGAATGACAAACACACTCCTAGGCACGGGGAACGGACTGATGGTCGTCACAACCGGGTCTGAGGATGGGGGAGGGAGGCACTGCAAGGCTCCCTAAGATGCACCCCCATCGCACCCCCCAAAATAAAATAGAATCCGGTCAAAATGTGAAAAGTAACCTAGACTAAGAAGCACTCGTTTAAAATAGAAACCTCGCCCTGCGCGTGAAGGGGGGGCAGGGGGACCCCTGATTTCCACAGAATCTCAGAAATGAGGCACAGCGCACACACCCGGGTGTTTAGAGACCAACCTCCATGCATCCATCCGTCCGTCCAACCATCCATCCGCCCACCCACCTATCCATCCATCCATCCATCCATCCATGCATTAGTCCTCACTCCCTTCCAAACCCCGGGTCTCGGACGCCCTCACCCCACTCACCGCCTCCGCAGCCCCCGCACCCGAAGCTCCTGCAGCACGGACTGGTGAATTCTGTGCCAGGCGCTAACACCCGCCTGTTTATATACCCGCTGAGGGCATCACTTCCTGTTCCCGCCCCGCCCTGTGATTGGTTAGAGACCCTGCAGGGTTGATCCATTTTTCATAATCCGCTCACACCTGGTTTCTGGGAGAGAAACGCCTGGGGCCGCATGGGGCGTGTTGGCGGATGAGCTGCTTAACACGTGTCTGAAGGGTTTGAAGAACCGAGACAAGCAGACCCGGCCTTGGCGGGTGTGGCTCAGGGATACCAGAGCGGGCCTGGATGCCGAGGGGTCACGGAGGGTCGCAGGTTCGGTTCCCTGTTTGGGCACATGCCCTGGTTTCGGGTTCAAGCTCAATAGGTTCAATGTTTCTCCCCCTGCCCCCTCTCTTTCTGTCCCTAGAAGTAATTTTAAAAGAAAATAATTTATTTTTTTTCTTAAAAATAGATTTTTATTGATTTCAGAGAGGAAGGGAGGAGAGAGAGAAAAAACATCAATGATGAGAGAGAATCATTGATTGGCTGCCTCCTGCATGTCCTCTACTGGGGATTGAACCCCAACCTGGCATACGCCCTGACTGGGAACCTCCTGGTTCATAGGTCAACGCTCAGCCACAGCTGGCTGGGCTGTCTTTTCATTTTGTTGATGGTTTCTTTTGCTGTGCAAAAGCCTTTTAGTTTGATGTAGTTCCATTTGTTTATTTTTCGTTTGATTCCCTTGCCTGAGGAGGTATATCAGAAAAAATATTGCGCCCTCGCCAGTTTGGCTCAGTGGAGAGAGCATCAGCCTGTGGACTGAAAGGCCCCGGGTTCAATTCCGGTCAAGGGCACAGCCCTTGGTTGCAGGCTTCTCCCCAGCCAGGGTTATGGTCAGGGTCTGTGCAGGAGGCAGCCCGATCAGTGGTTCTCTCTCATCACTGATGTTTCTGTCTCTCCCTCTCTCTTCCACTAAAAAAAAAAGCAGCAGTAATAGCTAGCTTGCACTATTCAAAGAAGGTGTATCGGTCAGCTGTTGCTGCATAACAGGTCGCCCCAAACGTAATGGTTTAAAAATAAACATGTAGCATCTCACGCAATCTCTGTGGGTTGGGGTCTTGCAACATGTCTGGAACCACGTCTCAGGAGGCCGCAGGTAAGATGTCAACTGACGCTGTCATCCCCTGAAGGCTGGGGCTGGAGTGTATGAGGGGGCGCCCTCATGGGCCTCATGTGGGGTGGCCGAGCGAGCACCAACCGGCACAGCAGCCGGCTTGGATCAGAGCTGGTGATGGGACTCGGTGAGTGGTGGAAGGTGGAGCGGGGACAGAGGGGGAGAAAAATCAAGGCCATCGCTCAGGTGTCTCAACTCAGAACGTGGTGTCTCGTTTCAGGGACCAGCGATGCGGGCTCCTCAGGACGTGATGGAAGGCTCCGGGGTCGGCCTCCAAAAGGAAGATGGTGGGATGATGGCTCTAGGTGAGCAGCCGACCCTTCCTGCACCACAGCTTTCTCCCCAACCCAGCGCGGGGTCCCCCTCTTGCCCATCACTCATTTCTCAGTGGGCATCCCTGGCCTCCTTGCTATAGGCCCCAGACCCTGCGCTGGGCCCTGCCCTGGAGGGCAAAGTGGAGGGGGGTAGGCTGGACAGACAAGAGCGCCCGCCGGTGACATGCCCAGGGCTGGTTCTGGCCCGAGAGCTGAAATCCCACCACACCCCAGAGATGCATGGCAGTGCCCATATTCTGTAGCTGCCGACATGTGGGCAGACACGGGTAACTCACTGGGATCGGGTGCTGGCGAAGGCGGGGTGGCACCAGGCACTCTGACCAGAGCCTTGGGACCCACACCCTCAGCTGGTTGCACGAGTCCCCGTGTCATGTGTCATTGGCTCGGACTGAGTCAAATTCTTCCTGACATGGCACTGTGGCCACTAAGCAGCACCCCGTCCCGAGCCCAGGACTGACACACGTGCCCGCCACGGTGCTGGGACTGGAGCCGGCCCTGTCCAGGCCACACACATGATGATGAGGAAGGGAAGTCGGGTGAACCTGTGGGAGAAGGGGCAATGGAGGCAGAGACCTGGGACAGCCAGCACAGCAGAACGCTAACCCAGTGCCGGCAGAGGGCTGTGGTCCTAACAGCAGCTTGAGGGTCATATCAAGGTCGAATGTGGAGGCAGCAGGATGGAGGCCCAAGAAGGGAGGACCTGGGGAGTGGGGGAGAGTCACAGGACAGGGACCTCCCCATCCACCCACCTACCCATCCATCATTCCTTCATCCACCCACCTATCCATCCCCCCATCTGTCTACCCTCCATCTACCTACCATCAGTCCATCCATCCATCCACCCACCTACCCTTCCATCATCCACCCATCCACTCACCTATCCAGCCACCCATCTGTCTACCCTCCCATCTATCTACCATCAGTCCACCCATCCATCCATCCACCTATCCAGCCACCCATCTGTCTACCGTCCAGCTACCTATCCTCAATCCATCCACCCACCTACCTACTCATCCTCCATCCACCCACTTACCCACCAATCATCCCTCCATTCACCGATCCATTCATCTAATATCCATCCATCCATCCCCTCGCATTTATTCATTTATCCACCCATTTTCTCCTCCATTCTTCCATCTACCCACTGGCCGTTCGTACAAAATACAGGGTTTGCCCTTCCACGTCTCTTCTGTGACCTGTACCACTCCCCGTCCCTCTCTACCCGCCCCCCCCCCCCCACACAAAAAAAAATACCCATTTGCACGTCTGTGTGGGGGGCACTGACTCTGCAGCAGGCACTTGTGTTGGAGTCGCAGGGAAGAATGAATAAGAACCCCCTTCCCCAGGGCTGCCCTTCCTGCCCCCGACACGCCCCGGCGGGGCGGGCGTGCCCGCTGCCTGACTGCGCCTTTGCCCCGCAGGAGACAAGGTCCCGGTGACTGAGGAGGCGGCCGCTGGGGACGCCCAGTCCACGCGCCCCTACAAGGAGGAGC
>NW_005872781.1:24887-44345 GCF_000147115.1 Myotis lucifugus | reverse complement strand
TTTGAGTTTATTCTAGTGTATGTGTAAGAAGTGTCTAGTTTCATTTATTTTGCATGTATCTGTCCAATTTCTCAGCAACATTTATTGAATAGACTATCTTAACCCCATTGTATGTTCTTGTCTCCTTTGTCAAATATCAATTGACCATAAAGGCATGGGTTTATGTCTGGACTCTCTACTCTGTTCCATTGACCTATATGTTTGTTTCTATGCCAATACCATGCTGTTTTGATTGCTATGGCCTTGTAATTTAGTTTGATATCAGGTAGGTGATTCCTCTAAATTTGTTCTTTTTTCTCAAGTTTTCTGTGGCTATTCAGGGTCTTCTGTAGTTCCATATACATTTTTGGAACATTTTTCTAGTTCTGTGAAATAGACCATTGTTATCTTGATAGGAATTGCATGGAAACTGTAGATTGCTTTGGTAGCATGGACATTTTAATGCTGTTAATTCTTTCTATTCATGAACATGATATAATATTTTCACTTATTTGTTCTTACTTCAATTTCCTTATTCAGTGTCTTATAATTTTCTGAGTACAGGTCTTTTACATCATTATTCCAGTATTTTACATACTTATTCCTAAGTATTTTATTCTTTTGGACGCAATAATGAATGGGATTGTTTGCTTAGTTTCCCTTCTGATAGTTCATTTTTGATTTATAAAAATGCTACTGATTTCTGGTTATTTATTTTGCTACTTTAATTAATTAATTTATCACTTTTAGTAGTTTTTTGGTGGGATCTTCAAAGTTCTCTATATACATTATCGTGTCATCTGTAATTCATGACAGTTTATCTTCTTCCTTTTGGATTCCTTTAATTTCTTCTTTTTGTCTGACAGCTGTTACCAGGACTTGCAATACTATCATCCTATATAATAAAAGGGTAATATGCAAATTGACCCTAACAGCAGAGTGACTGGGAATCACTGGTCACTATGACACATACTGACCACCAGGGGGCAGACGCTCAATGCAGGAGCTGCCCCCTGGTGGTCAGTGTGCTCCCACAGGGGGAGCTCTGCTCAACCACAAGCCAGGCTGATGGCTGCCAGTACAGCGGTGGTGGTGGGAGCCTCTCCTGCCTCCTCAGCAGCGCTAAGGATGTCTGACTGCAGCTAGGCCTGCTCCCCGCTGGCAAGTGGACATCCCCTGAGGGCTCCCAGGCTGCCAGAGGGATGTCTGACTGCCAGCTTAGGCCCAATCACCCGGGGAGCGGGCCTAAGCCAGCTGGTGGTCATCCCCCGAGGGGTCCCAGACTGCGAGAGGGCACAGGCCGGGCTGAGGGACCCCTCCCCCCCGAGTGCACAAATTTTTGTGCACCAGGCCTCTAGTATATTATAAAAGCCTAATATGCTAAGTGTATGACTGTTCATTCAACTATTCAACCAGCCGCTATGATGCGTACTGACCACCAGGGGGCAGACGCTTTGGTAGGTTGGCTTGCTGCTGGCGATTGGGACTGGGCAAATCCTTGCACCAGGCTGGTTTCAGCCTGATTCCCGCAGGCCAGGCCGAGGGACCCCACCAGTGCACGAATTCATGCACCAGGCCTCTAATGTTGAATAAGAGTGGTGAAAGTGGACATGCGTATCTTGATCCCTATCTTAAGGGAAACACTTGTAGTTTTTGCACATTAAGTATGATGTTTATCATATATGGCCTCTATTAAGTTGAGGTATGTTCCCTCTATTCCCACTTTGCTGAAGGTTTTTATCATAAATGGGTACTGAATTTTATCAAATGCATTTTCTGCATCTACTGATATGATCATGTAATTTTTATCCTTCAGTTTGTCAATGTGACTTTATGTTTATTGTTTTACAGATATTTTACCAACCCTGCATCCCTGGAATAAATCCCACTTGATCATTGTACATGATCTTTTTAATGTATTATTGAATTTGGTTTGCTAATATTTTGTTGAGGAACTTAGCATCTATGTTCATTAGGGGCACTGCCCAATAATTTTCTTTCTTTGTCGTGTCTATCTGGTTTTGGAATTAGAATAATTCTGGCTTTGTAAAATGAGTTTGAGAATATCTCCTCCAATTTTTTTTTGCAATAGTTTGAGAAGTATAGGTGATATTTCTTTGAATGTTTTGTAAAATTATCCTGTGAAGCCTTCCAGTCCAAGACTTTTGTTTGTTGGGAGTTTTTTTTTTAATTACTGTTTTAATTTCACTAGTTGTAATCTGTCTATTTAGGTTCTGTGATTCTTTCTGATTTAATTTAGAAAGATTATATGTTTTTAGGAATTTATTCATTTTGTCCACATTGTATAATTTGTTGGCATATTGTTGCTTGTAATTTAATAAAGTTTTATAATTTTCAGTATACATGTTTTACACTTCTTTTATTAAATTTATGCCTAGATTTTTGTTTTGATACTTTTGTTAATGGAATTTTTAAATTTAATTTTGTATTGTAATACAATTCCTTTCTGTATATTGATCTTGTATCTTAAAACTCAGCTAAATTTGTTAATTAGATCTCATAATTTTTGGTAGATTCCCTAGGATTTTCTATTTAACATGTTCATGTTATTTGCAGTTGTCAGTAGATTTGTTTTCTTTCTAACCTGGAAGCCTTTTCTTTTTCTCATGTACCTTTCCTGGCTGGACCCTCCATTACTATGTTGATTAGAAGTGACAAACATATGCATCCTTGTCCTGTTCCTGACCTTTCATCACTTTTGAATGTCAATCCACTGCCCTTTGGCCTCCTTGATTTTGATTATAAATCAACTATTAATCTTAATGAAGATCTCTTGTACATAATGAGTCATTTCTTGGTTGTTGATTTCAAGAAGAATTTCTTTGTCTTTTGACAGTTTGTAATATTGTTTCTAGGTGTAGGTCTTGTTAACTTCATTATAGTTGGAGTATAAGGAGCTTCTTAAATGTGAATATTAATGATTTTCTTCAAATTGGAGTTTTTGCTCTTTCTGTTTCTCCTTTCCTCTTGGGATTCTCATACTTTTGTTAGTACACTGGGTGGTGTCAAACAGTATTCATTTTTCTTTCTTCCATTTATTTCTGTTTTCCTGATGGGATACATCTAATGGCCCAGCTTTAAGTTGGCTAAATGTTTCTTCTGCCCACTCAAGCCTCCTATTGAGGCTCTTTAGTTTAACTTTCATTTTAGTATTTTACAATTTGAAAATTGTAATTTTTAATGCAAGCTTTCCATTTGTTCCTTTTTAAAAAGTAATTTTGTCTCTTTTTATATTCTCTATTTGGTGGGCATCATATTCATAATTTTCTTTAATTCTTTACACATAGTTCTTTGAACACACTTAAAATAGCTGCTTTAAAGTCTTCTTCTAATAAGTGTGATATCAGGATTTCCTCAAGGACAGTTTTTATTGACTTCTTTCTATCCTGTGTGAGGGACATATTTTTTTGTTTCTTTGCATTTCTCATCAGTTTTCATTAGAGTAGATGTTATATAGTAGATAACAATATTATGTGATAACTCTGAAATCAGATCCCATACACACACCCAGAATTTCCCATTGCTGTTGCTGCTGATGTTTGTTTATTTAGCGATTTTCCTGAAGTAATTATGTAAAGTGTGTATATTTTATTGAGTATGGCCACTGAGCTGGTTACTCAGTGATCAGCTAATAATTAGCTTATGATTGGACAAAGATTCCTTAAATGCCTCAAACTAAACATCTTTTAGCTTTTGCTGAGCAGTTCTCTGAGCATGTTGGGTTATTTCTTTCAATGCTTTAGGATTCAGTTTACAACTCATTCTTAGCTTTCACTATTGCTTATACAGCACCTCAAGGTCAGTCAGAGGTGAAACCTTAGTATCTTGTCAGACTTTTTCTGGGCATACACACAGCCCTAGGCATGCACATAGTTCTGTGCATGCGCTTGGCCTTCAAGATTTATAAGAATATATTGAAAGTTTTCCAAGTCCTCTATGGATATCTCATTTCTCTTTCTTCCTTTCTCTTCTTCCTTCCTTCCTTCCTTCCTTCCTTCCTTCCTTCCTTCCCTTCCTTCCTTCCTTCCTTCCTTCCTTTCTTCCTTCCTTTCTCTCTCTCTCTCTCTCTCTCTCTCTCTCTCTCTCTCTCTTTCTTTCTTTCTTTCTTTCTTTCTTTCTTTCTTTCTTTCTTTCTTTCTTTCTTTCTTTCTTCTTTTTGATTGCATAATTTTCCTGATTTGGTGAGCTAAGGAAAATCACTTTATAAGTGACAGAAACTCAAATTTTCACTGCTTACAACTTACTCAAGTTAAGAAAATTTCATAAACATAGAGGGATAAGACAAAAGGAAAAAGACAAGATAGAGAACTTTGGTAGCAAACTGATTACTGAAAAAGAAAGAAAAATTAATTAAAATTTAATAGAACAAAATATTTACTGAACAATGAAAATATAAATATGAAAGCTGAAATAATCTACTACACTTAAGTAAAAATTGGATAAACAACTATCAACAGAGATATTCATGTTGATGAAATTTTTATTTGCAATTATAAAGATTTATAAATATTCAGGGAAAAGATTAACATCAGTTGTAAAAGATTAAATAAAAATAAGATTGTCTCAGGCTTCCCTCATAATTTTAGGTGCTAGAATAAAGTGTGGTTATTAAATGGAATATGAGGGGAAGAGTGAGTGAATGGATGTGATACTAGCCAATTTGTAACCATTTATAACTAGATATTCTCTAGTATGCTGTTTATAGAAAACTAGACATTTTCAAATATCACAGATTAAATTGAAAATAAGAGTAATAAACTGATAGTCAATAAATATTGGATTAATTTAATAAACTATAAGTAAATATGATACATGTACTTTTAAAATTTAAATGTGTTTTAGGAAAATTAAAATTTGAAAGGAAAGTTATAAAATATAAATATGCCAATATGTATATAAATCATCTTAATTTGCTGCAGACATTTACATTAAAATGTTAATTTGTCAAAAGAATTTGCCTAAAAGCTCTATAGGCTCAATAAATGTCATTTTTTATTGGTAGATGTCAGTATATCTAATTTCATTTTGGTTGCTGAAAATATGTCAAAGTATTTGTGTTAGTTTTCTATTGTTGCTATGCCAAATTACTACAAATGTAATGGCTTCAGGCAACACAAACATATCATCTAAAGTTTCATAGGTCTTCAGTCCCACCCTGGTCTCCCTGGACTCAGATGGAGGTGTCGGCAGAGTGATTCCTTTTCGGAGGCTCTTGGAGAGGCTCTGTTTTCTGCCTTTTCCAGCTACTAAAGGCTGCCTGCTTTCTCTGGCTCATTCCCCCCGTTTCCATCATTGAGCCCAACTCCTCTAGGCTGAGTTCATTTCATGCTGTTATTGTGCCTCCTCTTTTTTATCTTCTGCATCTGTCTTTCTCATATAAGGACCCTTCAGATTACATTGGACCCATCCACATAATCCATACTAAAACCTTTATCTCATGTTCAACTGATTTGTAACCTTAACTTCTTCATAGCCATAAATCCCCTTTGTCATGTAATTTAACATATTTGCAGTTTCCAAGCATTGAGACAGGTATATCTTTATGACATTATTTCACCTGGTCCTCAAAGAGTCACATATAAAATAAATTTATCTCATACCAAAGTCCCCCAAAGTCTCAACTAATTAGAGCAGCAGCTACACTCCAAATTGCATCTAAGTCTCATCTGTTCAAAAATTCCAAATGTCAGCATTTCAATCACGTATGAGTGAGCCTCTGGGTATACTTTATCCTGGGTCATAATTCTCTCCATCTGTGAACAAGTGAAACTCAAGCAACAAGTTATCTGCTTTCCTTAACAGCAGCCTCCCCCCCTAAAAAAACAAAAAACAAACCACCACCACCACCACCACCACCACCACCACCACCACCACTAAACAAAAAACAACCAGAAAACAATGGTGGGGCAGGCATACCATACCAGTTACAGGCATTCTGGTTAAGGAAGGAAAAAACTGGAAAGGGAAAAGAATCTTCCTCTCCCAAAGAATTTCAAAATCTGTCTCGGTGAACTCTGTTTCAAGAACTGGAGTTCACTCTTGGTGGCTCTAAGCTAGATGACCCTCTGAGTCATCTTTCCTTATTCGTTAAATGTAGTGCATGTTTGGAGCTGAATTTAATCCTTTTCCCACCTGTAGGATTTTGGTGGTCTGACAACCTTCTTTCATTCTATGCGCTATCATTTCCTTTCAGTTCAAGCTGGCAGAGTTTCTGTTGCTATATGAACCTTGTGGATCTTCCATGTATCTTACAGGGCTCATTCCACTAGAAAAGAGGCTCTTTAAGAATCTTTCAAGATGATCTTTGATATTTTTCCTAAATAATTCTATATGTATCTTTGACGTTTGCTGAGATAATTCAGTGGGCATCTGAATCACATGTTTAAATCATTTCAGAGTCTTTTGTGTGACCGAATACACTGAGCTTTTGTTCCCTCTGACGTGTTAGCAAAAGGTTGTCCAGCCACACTCTTAGTTTATATTCTACAGCACACCTTCTTGACAGTGGGAGTCTCTTAATTTTAGTGTCATTATGATGTGAACAGGCTGAGTACTTTCTCAATCATCAAGTCATAGTTCCTTTTTTTTGCTTTTGCATTTTATTATAAGCAGAAAGAAGAAATGTGGCCATATCTACAACACTTTGCTTGGTAAGTCCCTCATGTAAATGTTCAATTTTGTTGTTAAAGGTTATGTTTGTCATGTAACTGTAGGACACAATTAAACTATCTCCTTGTTTTCAATAGCATGTTCTTCATTAACTTCTGGTTCCTCTATAGCAGTACATTTAACATCCATATTTCCACTAACAGTCTGTTCACGAAAATTTAAGTATTCTCTGAAGTAATATATAGAGTCTTTACCATGCTTCTCTATTTCTTCTGACCCCTCACTAGTAGAGTTTTTAAATTTATACACCTACTAAGAAAATATTCAAGGCAATATAAGTTTTTTACAATGCTCCTCAAGATTTCTCCAGCCTTTGCCCACCACCCAATTCCAAAGTCTCTTCTACATTTTTAAATATTTGTTAGATCACCCTTCTTCTAGTTATAAACATCTGAATTAGTTTTCCTTTGACATGCTGCTTTGACAAATTACCACTAACTCCGTAGCTTAAAACAACACAAGTTTATTTTCTTACAGTTCTATAGGTCAGGAGCCCAAAACAAATCCTCTGGGCTAAGATCAAGGTGTTGGGTAGGATGATTCTTACATAGAGGCTCTAGAAGTGAATCTATTTCCTTGCCTTTTCCATCTCTTAGACGCCACTCACTTTCCTTGGCTCATCTCTCTTTCCTCCATCTTCAAAGCCAGTAATACTAAGTCAAGTTCTTTTCACACTTCCATCTCTCTAGTTTTTTTCTTCTGCTCTACTCTTCTCTTTTTAAAGACCCTTGAGATTATCCAAAATTTTACTTCACCATACTTTAATTTCATCTATATCAATAATTCCCCTTTACCATTTGTCTATCCTAATGTTCACAGGTTTTTGGAATTAGGCATGGACATCCATGGGAAGCCATTATTCTGCCTGCCACAGTTTTATTAGCCTCATAATCATTGGAAGACTAAACATGTTATACACCAAAACAGTACTCAGAATTACTTTGGATGAGAACTGTGTTCTAGGTTGGAAGATAGTAAGGTAAATTGTCCCTTTTCTAACCTAGTCAATAAAAATAGAAAGCACTGAATATTGTAAATGAGAAAGGGAAAATTAACCTTAGAGATTGAAAGAAGTATAAGGCAATGCTTTCTAGAGTATTATCAATTAAAAATGAAAAAATGTCCTTGTATAATACATAAGGAAAACCATAATCTGGTTTACTGCCTTGAAATCTTATGTAGGAAATGTAAGAATTAAAATATAGAAATAACTAGATCATGAACTATATTGAAAACAAGAATTTACTGTAACTGTAAGAAGATACAGCAAACTTCTTAGCTTAATCCAAGAATTGTGTAAAAGCTATTGAGTATGTCCTGCTCAGATCTCTGACTCATAATTTTTTTTACCCAGCATGAGCTAGTGAAATGCTCAAGTATGTTCTAGAGCAAGCATGTCAAACTCAAAGGCTAACACGGGCCAAATAAACAAGGTTTAAGTTTATATGGGCGGCAAAAAACCAAAAGCTTCAATTTTCATAGAAACATAGGTTTATTTCGATAGATACATGCTGAATACAAAAGGCTAAAATAGTCGCTGATAGTATTAGTGGAGAGAAATAGTGCATCTGCACGTTAGGCATGTAAGGGAAATGAACGCAACACCATTATAGTAATGAGTCATTAGCGAACGTTGTAGTTCGTTTTTAATAATTATGTATAACAGGATATTATAAAAATTAAGTTATGAATTTTTTATTAAAACGTTTCTTACATACTGTTATATTGGCTAGGCCGCAAAAATATTCGGCCTGTAGGCTGCGAGTTTGATATGCTTGTTCTAGAAGTACCAAAATATAAACAATATGATGATAAAAGAGTCTCTAGTCTTGGGTGTCAAAAGTCAAAACAGAGGGTGCTATTGAAAAATGGGGATTAAAATAGAATTTGTATGAAAGGTGGTGTATTAAATGGTAGATATTGAGTCATTTCCTCCAATCTTCCTCAAGGAATGCTGTCAGCCTGGCTCATGGCACCCAAGAGTATGTTCTTTAGAAGGAAAATTTAATAATGACATTAAAACAAAACAAAACACTGGATACTAAAATATTGAACTCTCTTAAGAATATAGCCAGCATGCTACCTGATTACACTGTAATGAATCTTAAGAGCTGACAGACTCTACCCTCATTACAAAGCTTCCAACCAGCTTTTTAGTGTCTCATCTTTAAATATGAATGAATAATCATTTTTGAGAGAAATCTTCAACAGAAAGTGAAAAACAAACAAAACAAATCATAAACAACAAAAGAAAGCAGAATAAAGGGATGTAGATGAAACACAGCTAATGAGGGGAACACACACATAACAAATTAACTGTGCCATGCAAATAATATTATAAAAGAGATGAGACAAGATATTTCATTTACAAAACAAATAAGTAACAATCATACAGAAAGAATGAACTTGTATAAGTTAATATTTTAATTGCCAAGTAAAATTTTAGAATAAGTTTTGGAATGTAAATTTAAAGGTGTTCTCAGAAAATAACACAAAAGAAAAAAATAATTTATGAATAGCGGTGAATATTAAGAGATCTGGCGGATTGATCCAATAGATATATAAGAGTTTTAAAAAAAGAGAAAAATATTAAGAAATAACACAAGGGTATTTCTTAGAATAGAGTGAAACAAGTCTTTAGATGTCTAGCATATGTGAAAAATTCAAGAAAAAACTAAGTCTTATACAAATTAACCATTACCAGAAAGACAATTGCTTTTTAACAGGTTTTCAACTCCTTAAAAATTCAGAGGAAACAGAATTGAATAAACAGCTAAATTAACAATAAAGTAAGAAAGTAAAAAAAGTATATTTTCAGAAAAGCAAAGCATCACAAAATTTACCTCCCTCCTACTCTTGTTAGGGAGTCATTTAATGATGTGTTCAGAAGAACAAAGGGTACAAAAAACCCCAACAAACAAAAAGATGATTTGTAATTCAAGAAAGAAGGATTGCAAAACAGGAAGTCTGGGACAGACGCTCTGGGGATGACAGCTGTGCCTTGGCTCCCCATGACCACATGCTGCCCTTCTTAAAACAATCATAGTCAAAGGTTAATGCAATGGTTTGATTGACCAGACTTGATTCAATACCCCCTTTCCCTGCCCAAGTCAAATGTTGTGCTGAATTTAAAAATCAAAGAATTCTGAGTTGGAGAAGTGGAACAGCAGAATCCCAGTTTGCTAAAGAGAAGGCAAAACTGTAATGTAATCACTAGATGAGTTATGCCCTGACTATTACATCATTAATTTTTTTTCTATTTTGATGGGAAATTGTAATATTACACCATTATTGAACAAATGGAACTATTATATGTCTATATAATTGATTTGCTGTATCATTGATGATCTCATTTGTAACCCCTCCAAATGTTTTTCATTTTTGGAATTTGGAGAGTGGAAGTGGGGGCATTAGTGCCTTATCATCCCCTAACAAAGTATGATGATAAACATTCCATTGCTGGAAAGGTGACATGTTACTAGAAAAAATATATGGTATAGTTCCTATAATGACTGCTTTACATGCTTTCATTGTTTTTAAAAGGCTATTTCCCAGCATTGGGCCCATCTTTCTTATGTGGTGGAATTCCCCAGTGTGAGTGGTGGATGCCATAGCCCTGTCTACCCTCCCCTCCTTAACTGTTCTTCCTGCATCACTCCCACAGCAGAGAAACCCTTCCTCTCTTACCAAGGAGACAGCCAGACTCCAAAGATAGCTTCAGCAATGACACTCTCTAATGACTTTGAAACTGGAGCGAGTGTCAGAAAGGCAAATAAAAGCTGAGATTTGATTTGGACTATTAGGTCTGTGGTCAGTGGTAGGATTTGTAAATAATGGGAACACTTTAGTCTTTTGACTAGATTATTTTTTCTACAAAGCCTCATTTGGAATCTGTTGTTTGCTTAGTCTGATTTTTTAGTCCTCTTATAGACTACAAGATATACCTAAAAACCTTGACAATGCCATATTCCCTACATAGTAGGTTTCTATTCTTTGCAGCAGATAAAAACCCTGATGTATACTGATATCATTGCTTAATCATTGTGACGTTTTATTGGAAAAATTCAAATGCTGTAGTTCCCTAAATAAATTCTTAAAATTGTATACATTTCAGAGCAGCATGGAGGGTATTGAAATTATTCAGAAAAAGGATTCTTTGGCTTTCTGTCTTTTGGATCCAGTAAACAAAGGTACCACATCTGAGTTATCATTGACTTGATTTTAATAATTCAGAATTTAAAGTCATAATATTTTTAAATGCTATATGATAATGCAAAATAAAATTGCCTTCATAAGACAATGTTAAAACATTAATACTGCATTCCACTATTGAATGTCAGAATATTTGAAATATTCATTTTAGGTTCAAACTTATAAGTATTTCCTCATTTTAATTTTCATTAATAAATAAGTTCTGTCCTTTGTTAATACAAGATTATCATTGCCTAATAATTTACACTTTTGATAGAGCCCAGGTCACTGGGGCCACCACATGGGCATTTGTCCTATTAATAGACTCCCTTAAGGACAATGAAAGGGGACAGCCCAAGTACCCATCAGTAGATGAGTGGATAAAAAAGCTGTGGTACATTTACACCATTAAATACTATGCAGCTGTAGAAAAGAAAGATCTCTTACCCTTTGAGACAGCATGGAGGGACCTGGAGATGATTATGCTAAGTGAAATAAGCCAGTCAGAGAAAGACAAGTATTACATGATCTCACTTGTAGGTGGAATCTAATGAACAAAATAAACTGACCAACAAAATAGGTCCAGAGGCATGGAAGCATGGAACAGACTGAAGAATCTCAGAAGGAAGAAGTGTGTGTGTGTGTGTGGGGGGGAGGATTAACTAAAGAATTTATATGCTTATATGCATAGCCTATGGACACAGACAATGGTGTGGTGAAGGCCTGGGGTGGGGCGAGGACTGGGTGGAGGGGGGCATAGGGGAAGAAAATAAGGGACATCTGTAATTCTCTCACCAAATTTAAAAAAAGAGAAATGATTGATAACAACTCTGGGTATGTACCCAAAGGTCTAACTTGTTGAAAAAGTATTTTATTTTGTTAAAGTACAATGTTAGAAGTGTAGAAAGCCAAAATTTAGTGGATAAAATATACCTTTGAAATTTTCTGCATAGAAGTGCAGTGAAGGAAATTTTAGTCACAAGCATCTTAGTTAAAATGTGCTGACAGGACATTTTTAAAATTCATTAATAATGTATTTTTATGCTTGCAAACTTCAAAATATCATTACATATTAAAAACCCTATTCATAATATGGGTCTAGGAATTTTGATGAAATATATCTTCAGAGACAGTGTTAGGAGGGAGGGAGGGATTCCTCACTGATCTCCTTGTCCCTTTATAACCTTGGGAATCCTACTTAACCTCTTACACTTCAGTTTCAACATCTACAACAGGGAAGAAGAAGAATGGTATGACCTCTTGGATTATTGTAAAGACAAAATGTGAATACTTGTAAAGCTGGACATGTGAGAACTTGCAATCAAATTTAACTCTTATTGATAATATATCATGCCAATTTTAACTCCTTATATATATTTTTGTATGATCTGTATATATTTCAAAAATCTATACATGATGTTTTGGATCCATATTCTTCTTCATTCAATTTATTTTTAAACATTTGGTTTCTTATATTCACCAATAAATTATGAACAAGTATTATATCAACAGCATTTTCACATAGAATTTTATTTCTTAAAACAAAATGGGAAAATTCTTGAAGAAAGAAATGCAAAAGGTTTTCCTTGTCAAGCATTCTTCATAGCTATCCCTGTATCTGAAGTGTAGGCATGCATTACAATTATTTTTGCTGAGTATATTCCATTAAGAATGTTAGAAAAGAATGCTTTAACTATTAGGTATAATACATTATGCAGAAACATTCCTAATAAAGAAGGAAATGGAAGCAATTATATTTGCCTAATTTGAAAATGTTCATATGGCTTTAACAAAATACATTTTCTCCTGAAAGATTAAGAATGGGAATAGTATGGGTGGATGTGTCAAGTTCTAGTCAATTTTTGTAAAGTTAATATTCTGTTTCTTGCCTCTTTCTCACTTTTCAAGTGAAAGCCTTTGGGTAAACATGAATGTGTATCTAAGAATCTATTTATTTTCAGTTATAATTTCTGGCATGTGATTTTTCTCTGGGAATGTTACCAAAGCAGATATTTTTTTATTGACTCACACTATTTGAACAAATCATTTAATGTAGCAAAAATAATAGCTTTTGCTTTTATTTATAGGCTTTTCCCTTACTGAAGCACATACTGCTGCAGAAATGGGGGAAAGGAGTGTTCTATTAATCATTCAAGAATGATGTGGAATAAAAGGGAGTTCAGGGGATAGAAAATTAGTGATTGAATCATCTGTTGACTTGAGCACCTATAGTTAAACACACACACACACACACACATGCTTGTGCATTCATACATACACTCACACACTTGCGAGATTCAACCTTGACTTGTTAATGGGTTATCCACAATGCACAAACTCACTGGAATAGATGATTACTTCATCCGTTGCATCTCTTTGTCTGAAAAGTTGTGGCTATGGACACTTCAAGGGTCTGTGAGTTCTCCTACTAGTTTGCAACATTACAAGGATGCTTTTCTACCAGCAGAACATTGGCCATAAATGTCTATTAGTCAAAATAACTGTGGCAGTTTTATAAGGCCTGTGCATGTATATTCCCCCACTGCTTCTCCTTAAATTACTAAGAATGCAAAAATAACCAACAGTTTGACCTCTTAAATCACAAATTGGATAGGTTTACCATTAAAATGTGTTGTAAATGTGTTTCCCATTTTTAGCTCATTTAACATGTTCAGCAGCAAGCCTTCCAATATTTTGAGTTATTTTTAGCTTTTTTTTTTTTACTTCACAGAAGCATTAGATGACATTTTGCAAGCCATCAAGTGGTATTTAAAAGACTAGAATACAATTTGAATGTTGCTAATAGGATGTTATTAACTATCCGTGTAAAAGATAAAGAATATAAAAGATACAATAGGCTCAGAAGTTATTTGGTTTTGTAATACTCATCTTGATAGTTTTCATTGTGAAACATTAACTTGTTCAATTTGGAAAGTTATATGACTATATCACATCCATACAGTGAAAAAGGATCAACTAGAATTAAGATTTACAATGTAAAAATTATTATCCTGCAGGTTGAAGAAATTCCCAATAACAAATAAAAAACAAATAAAATTATTTGAAATCCAATACCCTTCAAGTTTATCAATGTTTCATATTAATATTAGAATATTGCATATTGATTAGTACAAGTAGGTATATCCATCTGGCATTTTCTTCCCTAAAGCAAGTTGATTCATTTATCTTCACTTTCATTTACCTGAAAAATATTTTTAAAGCCTAAGGAAATATGTACATTTGAAAAAGTAATCTTTGATCTTAATTTCTGTGTATGCTGTGGATTTTCTCTGGCATAGCTGAGAATATTAAAATGCTATAACAAGTGTGGAATAAAGTATCGGGTATCTATGTTATGAGATCTGGCCACAGGTCACCAAGTAGTGATGTCATGTCAGAGATATAAAACACTACTATTAGAATACTAAACCCTGAATGTAAAGTAAGGAAGCCTTTTCCCCTTTCTTTTAATCTTGGGAAGTATTGTGTGGCTTATAATAAGCCAAAGGAAATGAAAGTGTTGATGAGAGAGATAGGCTTGCAGGTGGTTGATAAGGGCCATGATTACCTGCTCTTTGCTGATGAGCAGCATGTAGTACTGCCAACCTGTATTGTAGTTCAGAAAGTATGACAAAGGTAGAAACGTGTTCCATTAAAGTCAGATTCTAAATGTGTTTCATTAAAACAAGATTTTGGGAGCTATCCAAATGATGTGTAGGTTTGTATAGATAGAAAATTGAAGCAATTTAATTTCTCAATGAAAAGGTAAGTTTTCTGTTTCTTTGAATTGGCTATT
The DNA here is from genome assembly GCF_000147115.1 of Myotis lucifugus. Taxonomy (NCBI): domain Eukaryota; kingdom Metazoa; phylum Chordata; class Mammalia; order Chiroptera; family Vespertilionidae; genus Myotis; species Myotis lucifugus. The sequence continues at coordinate 29,689 of NW_005872781.1, read as the reverse complement.
TATCATTTGTACGGAGCTCCTCTATTTAAAGGACAATAAAAGTGAGTAAAGACCTCAAAAATAAAATTGTAGCACTTATTACTGCTTAAATAACATAGTTCATTCAGCCAAACAAAAGGTTTAAAGTAATGGATTTAGCAGCTTTCAACTATGCAGTCCATATTTGTGTCAAGTAAAAAATTAAATCACTACTATGAATGAAAGCAGGACGGATGCTGTAGCATTTTACATATGGTATTTTCACAACAAATATGAAGCACTGATTCTATGTTTTAAAGTAAATGTTGTGTTGCTTTTCCAGAGAAAGAACCCTGATGCTATTATTATTTGTTTTTAAAGGAATTTTGATCTAAAATTACATAACTCTTTCCAGCTTTCTCTCTCTCATTTTGAATCTATATTATCTATACTGTAGTTTCTTAGAAGCACTTTTTGACTTTATTAGTACACTGAAAATGTATGTTATTATTTCCACCTCTTTCCCAACACACACACACACACACACACACACACACACACACACACAAACACACACAAACACACACACACACTTCCCTTCAATTAAGTGAATGTTAGTTAATGGGATAAACAAATAGTCCACTTGAGTTCTAAAGTGTTTCCCAATACTTAATATGCAATGTGACTTAGCAAAATAAAAATGAGTTAAAAATATGTATCTAGCTTTTTCTTTTATATATTAACTGTACAGAAATTCTTGATGAATTACTGATTGTTCAGCTATTTGGTGGTGCCAATGCACTCTTTAGATTAGAGTGTAAGGACTACTTTAATATTATTATGAAACATTTTAGTCTATTTCTTTCATATTTTTGTCTCAAGGTTTTAGATTAAAAACACTATGTTCCTCACACTTCAAAGTCAATACATTAGCTAGAAATTATCCTAAATATAAGGAACTTTAATCCTAATGTTATTACTATATTTCCATTCCTGGTATTTTAGTCACAATTGAAGATATAAGGCATACTGATTAGGGATTAGATGGGGTTTGAACTGGTGGTTTCATAATGTAGAAGCAAGAGGACAGTGACAGGTTTTGCTTAATGTCTTTAAGACTCAGTTTTTTTCTACTGTAAAACGGAAAAAAATAATACCTATCTCACAATAGTATGATGAAAATTAAATGAGGTACGTCATAAAGCACTTAGTGGAGTTAGCTCCATCTTGAGGGAAGATGTGTGGGGAAGTGAGGGACAGGTTTGTGAGCAGAAAAAGAAACAGCTTACTCAAGTCTATTCACCAGGAGGTATATGGGGAACTGCAGACCAGTTGCTGCACCTGCTATCTCTGCTCAGATGATCATAGTTAACTAGTGATCAGTCGCATGAAATCACACGAGACCCGGGACCCCTCCTTCCTTCCCCCCGATACCCCCGCACCATGGGACTGCCCTCAGTCCTGGAGTCCCACCCCACGTGCTGGTGCACTGCGGGACGGCCCCAAGTCCTGGAGTGCCGCCCCAATGCCCCACCTCTGGGCCGTGTGGAGCAGCCACGGGGCCCCGCCCCTGATGCCCCACCTCCACTGTGCTCACCGCCATCTTGTGACGGCATAATGAGTGAGGGTCAATTTGCATATCACCTTTTTATTATATAGGATAAGTCATGTCACTGAAGAGCCAAGTTACCAGAATGGAGTAAATGCTAAGGCTCACTTTTCTCTTACCTCATGTTTCTATAGTTCTCCTTGTTCTGTCTATGAGAGAAGATCAAACTCCTGTGGGAAAATACCAAAGTGATCATTAACACCCAGACATAGAGCATAATGTTTTCCATATGGTACTTGTTTATCTCACATGCTTTCAGGGCCATTCATTCCTGTTGAGAAGAGGGACAAAAGAAGTGTCCTTGGCGATTCCTATAGGCACCACCCATTTCCACAGGGAGGAATGAGTTAACATTTTGAAAGAGATTGCTTTTGTTGGGTCCACAAGCAAACAAACAAACAGACCAAAAAAGTCAAAATAAGTCCTAAATCAATAAATACATATTCTGTATTCTAGCTTGAATACAAAACCCCATTGTGCAAGTGAGTTACACTATTTGAGTTTCAGTTTTTTAATATATAAACTCAAAATTATGAACTGGTTTATCTTTAAGGTCCAATGGGGTGTAAAATAACAGAAAACTTTTGCAGTGGCACAGCTGAAAGTACCAGAGGCTAAGCCAGATCTTATAAATAAACAGCCATCTCATCGTCCAAAAAGATGTTGAGGCATGACTGTCCTTCCCAATAAGGGAAGAAACTAAGTTTAATGCAGACAGACCCAGCCCTCTCATCAATATAGCATTCCCAAGAATGTTCTAGCAAAACCTGTGTTCTTGACCACGTTATACATTGGAGTCAGTTTTACCTGCTGGCTGGCACTTAATCTGAAATTATTAGATCATGGATAATGAATCAAAGTGACACTCAACGACTCAAGAGTTTAGTATCCATGCCAGTATTTACATATTTTTCTGAACTTTTATCTCTAAAAAATCTGGAAATTTCATGAAAGGATTTTTTCTTTGTTGGTTTTTCAAGTACATAAAACGGCAATAAAACAAAGTCAATGGAAAACAGCCTTTGGCTGGAGACTTTTCCCTGCTTCCCAATTTTAGTCAGCTCAAAAGCTTGTCTTACACAACTGTGGAAATAGTAACACTGGTGTTAGACTAATCAGGAAGTGTGGAAAGACTAGAATCAATAAAATAAGTTAGTCATGAAGTATTTTTAAACTTTCGTGTATGTTTGGGTTTCAGCTCATCTTAGTGATGAAAACTCCAGTAGGTTTAGATTTTGTGTAACCTGGTTCATCAGCCATATTAGAATTCAAATGACCTAACCCTAAAATGTATCTGTGTTTGCCTTTCGCCAAAGTCTAAAAAATAGACTAAATTTCATATAGTTACATATATCAAAATTGAAATTACTTAAATTTTTAAACTGCTTACATGATCCCCATTACTATAAAGCCATATCCTATCTAATAAAAGACAAATAGGGTAATTAACCATACCTCTGATATGCTTCCCATTGGCTAATCAGCAGAATATGCAAATTAACTGGCAACCAAGTTGGCGACCAGCAGCCACGCAGCTGAAGCGAACAGGAGGCTTGCTTGCTCCAGTGATGGAGGAAGCCAAGGTTCCCCGCCTGCCGCGGCCCTGCTCTGAGCCTGAAAGCAACAGCTCCGAAAGCAACTATGTTTCAATTATAGAAGCTAAACAAACCCCAGATACCTGCTTTCAGCCAGCCAGGCCTCAGAGCTGGAGCTGCAACAGTGTTTCAATTATAGAAGCCAAACAAACCCAGATACCTGCTTTCAGCAGCCGAGGCATCAAGCTGGAGCCAGGCCTCAGAGCTGGATCCAGCTCTCAGCGCCAGTGACAGCCATAGAAGGTAAATAAATCCCAGAATAAAAAAAAAAAAGAAAAAAAGGAGAGGTTGGGAGCTTCAGTCACCCACCAGCCTGAAAACAGCCCTCAGCCCCTCACCCAGACTGGCCAGGCACCCCAGTGGGGACCCCCACTCTGAAGGGGGTGCGACCAGATGCAAACAGCCATCAGCCCCTCACCCAGGCTGGCCAGGCACCCAAGCGGGACCCCCACCCTGATCCGGGACACCCTTCAGGACAAACCAGCCGGCCCCCACCCATGCACCAGGCCTCTATCCTATATAGTAAAAGGGTAATATGAAAACTGACCCTAACAGCAGAAAGACTGGGAATGACTGGTCACTATGACACACACTGACCACCAGGGTACAGTCTCTCAATGCAGGAGCTGCCCTCTGGTGGTCAGGTCGCTCTTACATGGGAGGAGCTCTGCTCAGCCACAAGCCAGGCTGATGGCTGCCAGTACAGCGGTGGTGGTGGGAGCCTCTCCTGCCTCCTCAGCAGCGCTAAGGATGTCTGACTGCAGTTTAGGCCTGCTCCCGGCTGGCAAGTGGACATCCCCCGCTGGCTGCCGGGCTGCCAGAGGGATGTCTGATTGCCATCTTAGGCCCAATCCCCCGGGGAGCAGGCCTAAGCCATCAGGTGGTCATCCCCCGAGGGGTCCCAGACTGCGAGAGGGCACAGGCTGGGCTGAGGGACCCTCTAGTACTGGTATAATCAATAATTCTAACATATTGAAAAAACAATGTTTTCTCCTAAGATGCTGGTAAAATACAGAGTAGTCACATAACTAGAAGTTCATTTCTTCCCTAAAATAAAAAATCAAGGGGATAGTAACAGGTGCTGGTTTAGGTATCTCTTGTGATTATAAAAATAACAACAAAAGGTTTAAATAGGAAAACTGTAAGTGCATGGAGTATTGGGAGAGCAGATTGAAGATTAGAATCAGAATCCACATGGGAAAGAAAGAGGTACACTATTTACCATAAATCATCTAGATACTTAATTTGAAATCAATCATGAACCTGAACATGTGTCATATAACCTGGCTAAATACACCTGGGTTTTATTAAGGTGGTGTGAGCCAAGGACCACAATGTTTTAGCTTGAGCAGATCCTCTGCTAAAGTGAAAAACAAACGCACTAGATGTCTTGCTGTTGCAAAATAAAACCCCCAAACCCCAACTCACCAACTTCGAGTAACTAATTAATGGACTGAACTTCCAAATACATACTATATTTGGAAACCAGTATAATGCAATGCCTAACAGCACACACACATTTTATAGTGATATATCTGGGGTTTGAATCCTGACATTTCTGTTTACTAGCTGTATGTTAAGCAGCTTACTTCTTGTCGCTTCAATGTCATTATATCTCAAATGGGTAGAAAAAAGAGTCC
>NW_005872781.1:20359-23114 GCF_000147115.1 Myotis lucifugus | reverse complement strand
TATCCGTCACAAAGGCTTTTTTTTTTTCCCAGAAACATAGTTGAGAGAATTTTTGTTGGCAAATCTGAGCTAAAGCAATAAAAAGGGAGTTCTTCACATTAAAAAAAAAGATACCAGATGGAAACTCAGACCAAAAAAAATGAACAAAGAATGTTGGGAATGGTAAATATTTTATTAAATATAAAATATGTTTATTTCTCATTTTTAAATTTCTCTAAAGTAATTAACTGTTTAAGAATGTGTTCCGAGGTTAATAGCATATGTAGAAGTATAATGTATGAAAACAGTAGCAGTGAGAGTGGGGAAATGGAATGCTCTATTTAAGATTTTTGCACTATCTATGAGAAGTCATAATATTGTTCCAAGGTACAGTGTGATAAGTTCAACATGCATATTATAATCCCTAGAGAAATCACAAAGTTTAAGAAAGTCTAGTTAAAACTGAGAAAAAATAAAGTAATGAAATAAATTCACCTAATCTAATCACAGAGAAGTAAACAATAGGGAATATAACACAGATAGCAAAATACACAAAAGATAGTAGATGGAAACTCAGTTATATCAGTAATTGCATTAAAAGTAAATGGCAAAGACTTCAATAAAAGTTAAATGGATAAAAAAACAAGACCTACCCATATACTGTCTTAAATCTAAAAACAGTTATGTTCAAAGCTTGGGGAAAAAAGTATACCATGTATAAGAAAGCCAAACTATGGACCACATTACTATGATACTTTAGAACTAGAAATAGTACCAAAGATAAAGGTAAACACTTCATAAAATAAGTGGATCATTTAAAGAAGACATAACAATATTGCCCTAGATGGTTTTTCTCAGTGGATAGAGCATCGTTAGGGACTAAAGGGCCCCAGGTTTGATTCCGACCAAGAGCACATGCCCGGGTTGTGGGCTCGATCGCCACAGTAGGAGGCGTGCAGGAGGCAGCCAATCAATGATTCTCATCATTAATGTTTCTATCTCTCTATCTTTCTCCCTTCTTCTCTGAAATCAATAAAAAATATGTAAAAAATAAAATAAAATAAAATAAAATAAAGAAGACATAACAATCTTAAATGTCTATGTATATACTATTTCACACTACATGAAGTAAACACTGGGAGATCTGAAAGGAGAAGCATAACAATCTGCTGTTATGTTCATATTACTCTTTCAAATAATTTTAGAATAAGTAGACAGAAAATTAATAAGAATAAAATGTTTAAACAAGTTATATATCAATTTGACCTAATTGATATTAATGAAACAGTTCACTCACCAGCAGCAGAATACAATTTATTTTCAAGTGCAGTGAACATTTACCAAATACGCTACAAGCTAATCTAGAAAATAGGTAATTAAATTTGCCCATTTACTCCTTAAAATAAATTGAAAGGAATTGAAACATATAAAGCATGTTCTTTGACCACAAAGTAATAACAGAGAGACATCTGGAAATTACCAAATATTAGGAAATTAAATATTTGCTAAATAATCCATGGGTTACAAAAGAAATTGCATAAAAAATTATAATATGTTTAGAACTGGATGAAAGTGAAAACTCAATATATCAAGGATATCAATTATGTGAAATAATAGAGGCCCGATGCACGAAATTCATGTAAGGGTAGGCCTTCCTTTCCCCCTGTTGCCTGTACCATCTTCCCTCTGGCACCCAGGACCCAGGCTTCCTTCTGGCTGCCAGCAGGCATTTGGGACCCGGGGCTTCCATAGCAGCCCTGGCTTCATCGGGAAGGTCTTCCGGAAGGACGTCCAGTCTAATTAGCATATTACACTTTTATAATTATATACTAGAGGCCTGGTGCATGAAATTCATGCATGGGGGATGTCCCTCAGCCCGGCCTCCACCCTCTCCATCTGGGACCCCTTGGGGGAGGTCTGACGAACGGTGTGGGATTAGGCCTAAATCAACAGTTGGACTTCCCTCTCGCAATCCGAGACACTGGCTCCTAACACCTGCCTGCCTGCCTGATCACCCCTAACTGCCCTCCCCTGCCAGCCTGATCTCCCTAACTGCCCTCCCTGCTGGCCTGATTGCCCCTAACTGCCTCTACCTCGACCCCCGGCACTGTGGCTTTGTCCAGACAGAAGGCAGGATTAATGAAAGATGTCTGGTCAACCTAGTCTAATTAGCATATTACCCTTTTATTAGTATAGTCAAAAAAGTTTTTAGAGAAAATGTATAACTCCAAATGCTTATTTTTGAAAAAAATGATCTAATATCAGTAGTCTAAACTTTAAACTAGAACATAGAGAATATGGTCTATGTGGTCTTTGCTATCTGTGCTTGCCCTGAATAATGGACTGCAGTGACTAATTGCTGTCGAATTTGAAAAGAAGTGATGTGGTCAGTGATCACGATGCACATGCTATTTACATGGTGGTCTGTGGACTGAGGAATTAGTAGCCTAGTTTGTACTTGATGGAGTTACTCACAGTGAATATGCCATGGAGACTGGACTGTGAACCATGTTGTTGAAAGACTGGTGTTATTTAGCCCAACTATGGTAACTGAAATCTACGCATTTGGAACCTGTGAAAGTTGGAGACTGCTTGCACGTACTGAGAGCAGGACACTTCTTTCTCGATACTAAGTGGATGACCAAGTGCATTACCCACAGCTCTACCCTGTGAGGATTTCATTTCCACAGGGTATTTCAGAGCCATGAGGGAATGGAACTATCTTGACACAGCTGTTCATTTCCAGCTTGCCCCTGTATACCAAAGGGACTCATCC
>NW_005872781.1:12119-19472 GCF_000147115.1 Myotis lucifugus | reverse complement strand
GGATTTTGGAGAGCGCGGATTTTGGCGGACGCAGATTTTCCCCTGCGCCCGCGCGCGCTTCTCGCTCCAACCTGACTGCGAACCGTACCTTCGAGGCAGTCACTTCGTGAGGGTGCAGGTCTCCCCTTGCTCTTGCAGTCGAGCTGTTTGCGAATCGCTGCCTCCGGGTCAGTAGCCGCCGGGCTAGTAGCCGATCTCTGGATGCCGGTGAACGCTGCCTGAGATGGCGCGGTCCCGCCGCTGCGCTGGCGCCCAGAGAGAGGTTTCAGCCTCAATCTCCAACCATCCGCATTTTTTAGAAGTTTTCTGTCTTTCCTGGCTGCAGACTGTCTCTCAGCTGAAACTCCCCAGCTTGATCGGGCTGATTGTTACCCGTTTCAGCTGCTCGCCCCCATCTGGTCCGGGACAAAGCACCAACACGTCCGTCTAGGCCTCCGCCATTTTCTCCTCCTCCAGTACTACAACTCTTGAAAGAAAACAGCAACATCATACACACTTGTCTTCCTCCCCAGTTTACCTTACTTTTAACTTTTTGTTCTATTATCCTCTACATTTCTAAAAAAAATTAAAAAATCACTTAGTGCTATTTCTTGAATTACAAAATTTTAATTTTGTCTACTTTGTGCTTGTTAAAGTGGATTAGAATTTAGTACACACACTTGCACACTTCTGCTAAATCTTCCAATATCCCACAATTTCTTATATCAATAGTCGATATTTACATCCTTATAATTAAGTGAACAGTTTTTATAGCTGAGCCACATTATACACTTCATTACATTTCTCTTCTTTTATAACTTCTTTTTCTTGGAGTTGGAAATTACCTTGATTTTTATTTGTTTAACTTTCTGTGTAACCAATACTAATTCTTTTAAACTTTCCCATAGAGCTGCCTGAAGCCTTCTCAGAACAGTCACGTGCATCAATTACTCTGTCAATTCCATTTCTATATCCATCCTGCAGCCTTCTGTCTGTTCACTCCAATTTGGCTGGTTGCTCTCCAGGCCAGTCACATAGCTTCCATATCTCTACTCATATGCTAGTAGTTGTCTCTGCCTTGTTTCTCTGATTTCTGGGTCCCAAATATTGCTGTTTCTAAATTTATGGCATCACTTTGATGATAGGCCATGTCTATCTTCCCAAGAAAAGTCCATGGGGATTTTTGTGAAATATAAAAAAATATTTTTGTAGCACCAAATATTTTGGTTTGGAGTGTGAAGAGGTACAGAATTCTAGGTTAGAAACCATTTTGCCTGAGTTTTGAAGGCATTGTTGCTTTGCTCTTTCATAGGTCACTTCTTTCACCCTCTAGAAACTTTCAGAATTTTTCTTTTCTCCATAATTATTTTTTAATATTTTATTCCTTGTGTTGGACACTCATTGAATCCATTCACTCTGGAAACTCATGTTCTCCAATTCAAGGAAAACACTCTTGTATATTTTCTATAATAATCTACTTTCTTCCATTTGTCCTTATTCTTTCCTCAAAGAAACTCTATTGGTTATTAGGCCTTGAATAATAATCTTATATATATATTCTGTTTTACTCTTGATCTCTTTGACTTTTTCCTCTAATTTCCAGGGAGTTCCTTTAACTTTATCCTCCACTCCTGTTACCGTTATCTACTGTTATGTAACAAACTACCTCAAACATAGTGCCTTATAATAACTCTTTTATTATATCTCGTGATTTTGTGAGCCAAGAATTTAGGTAGCACTCAACTATTTTAAGTGATGTTGATGGAGGTTACTTGGTGATATTCAGCTGGTAAATAGGGTGACTTGAATGGTCTAAGATAGTTTAATTCACATGTCTGGAGCCTTGGCTGGAGGCTAACTTCTGACCATTGTGCCTAAATAGCCTCTTCAACATGGTGGTATCAGAGGGATCAAATGTCTTACATGGTGACTGGCACCCAGACATTATTTTCCAGTGTCTTCAGTGGTGGCTCTAGGGATCAATTCTGATGACCTAACCACAGAAGTCCAAAATGTCACTTCTACTACCTCATATTGGCCCAGTAAGGCCAACCCCTCCAAATCTCAATGAAAGAAATAGCAAAGAATATGTAAGCATCTTTAATCTGCCATATCCTTGAGAGGTATACTCACACACATATATATTTAATTTCTAAAAATTGTTTCTTTAGCTCTAATCTGGTCTTTTAAATTTATTTTTAAAGAAAAGCTGTATCTTCCCCCCCCCCACTCTGGGTATATTAAATATTTTTTAAAGTTTTATTTCCCTTTGTCCCTTTCTCTTTCTGTATTGTGTGACATTTCCCTCTATTTGGTTGCTTTATATTTCTCATTTTTGTGTAGATCATTTCCTCATAGCCCTGGAGATCTTGCCTGCTATTTGATGTTTAAGAAGGAGGCATTAAAAAGCTCATCGGGCAGTGTGGGTGGGAGGATTTTTGTCAATTGGTTGGCTTCACTAGGTGATAGAGCTAAGTTTGTCTGTTTCATAAGTAGGTCCACAAATGTCAGTCCTCTCTATCTTAGTAGCTAGCCAGTTCTTGTGAATAATTTTACATGGAAATGAGACCTGCTGCCTGAACTTGGGTCTTAACATGGGGAAGGGAGTTGTGGGTTGACTTTCTCATGGTGGTCTGTAGTATGTCCCCACGTGTTCTCCCCATTTTGGGACCAGCAGGCCAGTATGTTCAGTATAGTCATTTGCTTCCACATACTGAGGCTTTTTTGTGTGGACTTTCTTCAGGGAACAAATCTCAATTTCCTGCAATAATTAGAGAAGGTTATAGGGGTATAAGTTGTCAGAAGGTGTATGGGGTCTAACCTTTTCTATAGAAGCTTTTAACCCATTCTTCTGTCTCTTATGTGTCATTCTTGTTACTCTCTGTTACACCAGATCCTTCCAGTCTTGAATGTTGCCTCTTGATTTTTCCCTCTGTGGGCATTTAGACCTCACCTGTCTATGCTCTGCCAAGTTGGTTACCATTCATCAATTTACTTTACAGCTTCCCAAAATTTGATGAACTTTTTTCTCTGGTATTTTATCTTATATCCTCCATGCCCTTGTGGGTTTATACTAAAACAAATATTTGCTGTAATATTAATGCAATTTTGGGAGATATTAGAGATTAACATATATGTTTAATCTCCATGTTTATGAAAGAGTCTCAAATATTATTTTAACCTTTTCTGTTTTTTAATTTTTTAAAATTCTAGAGCTGCAATTAAGAAGAAAATTTAACTCGTTGCCTAGACCACCAACTCACACCATACACATAAATAAACTCAAAATGGATAAAAGACTTAAACGTAAGACAGGAAACCATAAAAATACTAGAGGAATCCATAGGCAGCGAAATAGCAAACATATGTCGAAGGAATTTCTTCTCTGATAATGCTCCTAGGGCAATGGAAACTAAAGAGAAAATAAACAAATGGGACTACATTAAAATAAAAAGCTTTTTCACAGCAAAGAAAACCATCAACAAAACAAGAAGAAGACCCACTGCATGGGAGAACATATTTGCCAATGATATCACCGATAAGGGTTTAATCTTCAACATTTACAAGGAACACGTGAAACTTAATAATAGGAAGATAAACAATCCAATCAAAAAAATGGGCAATGGACCTAGATAGACACTTTTCAAAAGAGGACATACGGAGGGCCGAAAGACATATGAAAACATGCTCAAAGTCACTAATTATACAAGAGATGCAAATCAAAACGACAATGCGGTATCACCTCACACCTGTCAGAATGGCTAACATCAACAAATCAACAAACAACAAGTGTTGGAGAGGATGTGGAGAAAAAGGAACCCTTCTGCACTGCTGGTGGGAATGCAGACTGGTGCAGCCACTGTGGAAAACAGTATGGAGTTTCCTCAAAAACTAAAAATGGAACTCCCATTTGACCCAGCGATCCCATTTCTAGGAATATATCCCAAGAAGCCAGAAACACCAATCAAAAAGGATATATGCACCCCTATGTTCATAGCAGCACAATTCACCATAGCTAAGATTTGGAAACAGCCTAAGTGCCCATCAGCAGATGAGTGGATTAAAAAACTGTGGTACATCTACACAATGGAATACTACGCTGCGGTAAAAAAGAAGGAACTCTTGCCTTTTGCAACAGCTTGGATGGGACTGGAGAGCATTATGCTAAGTGAAATAAGCCAGTCAGAGAAAGATAAATACCACATGATCTCACTCATTTGTGGAATATAGAGAACAACATAGACTGATGAACAGGGACAGATCCAAAGACAGAGAAACAGCAATCAGATTATTAATCCCCAGAGGGAAAGTAGGGGAGGGTGGGGGTAAGGGGAAGAGATCAACCAAAGGACTTGTATGCATGCATATAAGTCAAACCAATGGACATGGACAACAGGGGGATGAAAGCATGAGTGGGGGGGAAGGGTGGGGGTTAATGGGGGGGGGGAATGAGGACACATTTGTAATTCCTTAACTAATAAAGAATTTAAAGATTTAAAAAAAAATTAACTGGTTGCTTATAGTCCAGAATGGTCAATAATAATATGTGATTTTCCATTTCAAAAATGTTTAATGGAGATATTAACATTAAAAGATAAAGAGGATAGAGGACGTGGCTAATTATCACCCAAATACAGAAACATTGATGTTTCTGGACCAACAGAGAATAAAAACAAAAGGAGCTACAGCTACAGTTATATTTTTACTACTTGTAACTCTTCTCTCAAGACAACACTTCCCTATCCCTACAACTCTTCCTTTGCTGTATTCTAATAGGGTTGTTTCAGGTTCTTCTCAAGATGTGAGTAATAAGTTCCATTGCTGTTCAGCAAATAAATCTTAATTACCCCAAATCTGTCTGGGTGAGCTACTTGAGACAAACATGTAAACACTTCAAGGGTGGTAAGAGGCCATATAGGCCAAAGAAAGGGATAGGGGAGGAGAGTACTTAGGAAAATAAGTCCTTAGGACATAAAGTAAATGGAGGAAAATGTGGGTGGGTTTATTGTCAGGAGCTGACAGGGGACTATAGGCGGGGGAAAGAGAGATAGGTATTTGGGCTGTTGGCCAAGTAAACTTTGAATTCTAATTGACAATTACTTTCCCATTTTAATAATGTGATTATTTAAGTTGTAATTTAATTGAATGTAAACACTTTAAGTTCAGCTCAATTATACCTAACAGCTCATTTTGCAATCCCATTTCATTTCAGTTTCACAGATTTGTTTGTTTTACTTGAACAAGTTTACATGTACTTCTAGCAAGACCCAACTATCCATTCATTCTCTCTCCTTTAATAAGGAATTTCTGATTTTATTTAAGGTGGCAATGTTCCAGGCTAAAAGATTATATTTCTCCTCCCCCCTCTAAGATAGCCATATGATTATACACTGTCCAGTTAGATTTCAATGGAATTGCTTTATAGAACTTCTTGAAGTTTCATATTCCATTTGCCAACCAGGAAAGTATATGTGGTTGGAGAACCATGGAGGAGAACCATGGAGGCAGGGAAGTAGCTAAGAAATGTAGGTGCAAAGATGGAGGGTCCCTGACAACCTCAAAGCCCGTTGTCTCAGCTCTTGCAATGCCTTATTCTAGGCTCAATTTGTGAAGAAGTTACTTTATTTAAACCATTCTGCTTTGAGGTAGTTACATTCAGTTAAGCCTGATTCTTAGATGCAAAGAGAAATCCATAGGTTTGGCTAAGAATTGCAGAATCTTAAAACATTTTATCCCCTATGAACTGTCACCTAAACTAAGAAATCTTTTTATACCGACAAAAAAAATAGTTTATTAAGAACATTTTATCTTGAGGCAGAGGGCTAACACATAATAGGCACTGAATAAATATTTGTTGAGTGACCATATTATGTAAAAACGAATTAGTGAGAGCCTACTTATACCTGTCAGTTTAAGTATACAGAAATAAATAAATACTTTCTCTGTCCCAATGAGCTTTTAACTATATAAGGGTGATGTAAACAATTAGCATTTATACAAGATGAAAGGAATTAAGTCTCATAGCAGAGGCACATGCAAAGCATTAAATGGCAGCAAGTAAAGTAATAGATCTACAAGAGTGGGTTTAGACCTTGACTGAAGCACAGAGTGATAAAACAAAGAAAGTATATTGGGCAAGATTGTAAAGTCATGCTGAGAAAGGCTGACTTTGTTGTCTAGCTTATTGAGAGACACTCAATTATTTTTACAGCGATAATTCTGGTGGCCATGTGGAAAATTTTCTGTTGAGGCAGAGACTTAAGACCGGAAGGGAAGCCAGTCAGAAGCAAGTCTCTGATTTCCCCCACACTTAGCAGGAAGAAGGAGAATTAATATCACTTTTGCGAGTCTCATGGGGCTGAAGTCAAGGCAAAAGGAAAGGTTTTCAGAAGAATAAGAGATAAGAAGAGTCCCTTGGGTACAAACAGGCCATGGAAAAGGAACCCCAGATGGACAGAAAGATAGAGGAGATATTGTTATGGACTGAATTGTGTCCCCTCCCTCAATTTATATATTGGATCTCTAAGTCCCAATATGAGTATTTTTGGGGATGGGGCCTTCATGAATATAATTAAGGTTAAATGAGGTCATAAGGGTGGATCCTAATGCAATAGGACTGGTGGCTTTTTTTAGAAAAGGGGGAGACACAGAGCTCTTTCTCTCTCTGGGCAAATAGAGGAGCCACATGAGGACGCAGTGATAAGGCTTCCTGCCAGGAAGAGAACATCACCTGAAACAAAAGCTAAAAGCACCTTGATCTTGAACGTTTAGCTTCCAGAAATGTAATAATATAAAGTTCTGTTAATTCTGTGATAATATAAAGTTCGGTCTGTGGTGTGCTGTAAATGCAGGCTGAGCAGACTAATACAACCATATTGGGTTGAATAGAACCTGAGGGAGATACATACATTACTTCTGAGGGCTGGGGTGGATGGAGGCTGATCTCCATACCTTGTACCAGCCTCTTCACTCTTCTGTGGGAGGGGGGTACTAAAAAAAAAAAAAAAAAACAGAACCACATCTATTAAGCTCCATCATCTATAAAACAGCAATTCTCACGGTACTGACCTCACAATTTTCTTATGAGAAATAAACACATTAGCAGTGATGATACATAAGAAAGAAAGTAATTGCTCGACTATATTTAGCTATTTATTTCAACACCCATTCTCCCCAGCCCAAAATATGTTATGTATGCTGCCCAAACCAAAGACCTGAGTATATGAGCCGCAGAAACGAATTTGGGGTTTGTGAACATGGTAGATGGGTGTATAGGCATAAAATTGTCGCTCCACTGATTCTATAACATCATAGATTAATTCATGGCAAGACTGAACTGTTCAAGCCGTACCACTCACCACTGTGCTCTTTTCT
>NW_005872781.1:0-11785 GCF_000147115.1 Myotis lucifugus | reverse complement strand
AGCTCAGCCACTTGGGTTTAGAGCTTCTTAGTTTTTATAGGCGTTTAGTCATTCAGGGGCAAAGATATTACAGTACTCATTTCCATTCTCTAGCCAGCTGTATCCCATAATTGCGTAAATTCCAGATTCACTTACAGTAATCAGTATAGACAGACAGGTACATCCTGCTCAAATCATCTTTTAGATAAGAATTTCACAGAAAATATCACTAGCCTGTCTACCAGGAAGTTTGGTGGATAGAGGTCCAGATTTCCTCTTGCCTGCTGCTAACTTCTCTATCCATGTGGCCTCCTGCTGGAAGGTGAAGCAGGTTAGAACAATAGAGCATGGCTTGTACGTCCACCTGGCCTGGATTTAAGTCCTGGTTTACTATCATTGGCTGTAAATGATTGGATGTTACCTAATCTACCATTACCTCATTTTTTGATCTGCACGATGGACCTAATAATAGTAATTAAATTTTTCCACTCCAATGAAATTACTGTGGAGATTTAATGAGTCAATAAATGCAAAGTACTTAGAATAGTACCTGGCTGATAGGGGGGTTCTCAATAATATAAGCTAACATATTTAATGTGACTATGATTCTAAGAAGAGGGTTTGTGAATTGAATGTTTTTGTTGTATCTACCATCACTTACCTTTTACTAGCTTCTTCTTTTCTGCTCATAAACATGCCACATGTTCTCCATCTTAAAGAGACATCTTTCTGTCTTTTTATAGGTCCCACCTCACCATACCTCTCTTAAGAGGATAAGGAGAGGAAATAGTTCTCAAATAAAGAGAAGAAGAAATAGGAAAATATCATTGGGGGTTGGTCATTTTTCTGGTTTAACTTCAGCAAACTATGGCACAATTCTCAGAGTTCTGGGATGAATTATATAAAGGTCTAGCAAGTTCACAGAGAGGCAGTTATATGTTTTCTTGGAGCTTGCTCAAATGTTTTATCAATAATGTAAATATCTTTTACTCAGTAGCCTTTTCACCATCCACACTAGTCCACATTTAAAAGATCTTATTTATTCCCTGCTTATAATTGCTTCTTAATTCTACTGTGTTTCACATTTTACTGCCTTCGCTCTTCCACACCACTAATTTGTTCCCCCAAATCCTCAAAATTAGCCAACTAAATTAGTGATCTGTTCAAGTTACTCTCCTGCTTAAAAATCATCTCTGACTCAAAATTTCCTACAAGATGAAGTCAAACTCTTTTACATAAACTCAGGGCTTGTCAAAATGTGATTCCAAAACTCACTTTTTAAAAAATTTTATCTTATTATTTAAAGTATTACAAATATTAGTATATACATCTTTTTTCCCCATTGACCTCCACCTGGCCTCCCCTACCCCCTGGCACATGCCCTTCTCCCAACCCCCAGTGTCTTTCATCCATTGGTTATGCTTATATGCATGCATACAAGTCCTTCGGTTGATCTTTTACCCCCCTAAACCCTCCCCTGCCTTCCTGCTCTAGTTTGACAGTTTGTTCAATGCTTCTTTGCCTATGTATCTATTTTTGTTCATCAGTTTATGTTGTTCATTATATTCAATAAATAAGTGAGATCATGTGTTATTTATCTTTCTCTGACTGGCTTATTTTGCTTAGCATAATGGTCTCCAGTTCCATCCATGCTGTTGCAAATGGTAAGAATTCCTTCTTTTTTACTGCAGTGTAGTATTCTATTGTGTAGATGTACCACAGTTTTTTAATCCACTCATCTGCTGACGGGCACTTAGGCTGTTTCCAAATCTTAGCTATGGTGAATTGTGCCTCTATGAACATGGGGGTGCATATATCCTTTCTGATTGGTGTTTCTAGTTTCTTGGGATATATTCCTGGAAGTGGTATTCCTGGGTCAAATGGCAGTTACATTTTTAATTTTTTGAGGAAATGCCATACTGTTTTCCACAGTGTCTGTGCCAGTCTGCATTCCCACAAGAAGTGAAGGGGGGTTCCTTTTTCTCCATATCCTCTCCAGCACTTGTTGTTTGTTGATTTGTTGATGATAGCCATTCTGCCAAAAATTGACACAAGCCATTATGCTCAATTAATACTAGTATTTTACAAAGGAGGCAAGAGCATACAATGGAGTCAAGATAGTCTCTTCAATAAATGGTGTTGGGGAAAATTGGACATACTTGCAAAAAATGAAACTAGACCATGACCACCAACTTACACATACATAAAATAAACTCAAAATGGATAAAGGACTTAAAAATAAAATGGGAAACCATAAGACTCTTAGAAGAATCCACAGGCAGCAAAATAGCAGACATTTGTTGTAGCAATATCTTTACCAATACAACTCCTAGGACAATGGAAACTAAGGAGAAAATAAACAAATGGGACTACATCAAAACAAAAAGCTTCTGCACAGGAAAAGAAACCATCAACAAAACAACAAGAAGGCCCGCTGCATGGGAGAACATATTTGCCAATGTTATCTCCGATAAGGGTTTAATCTTCAACATTTACAGGGAATTCATACAACTTAACAAAAGGAAGATAAAAAATCCAATCAAATAATGGGCAAAGGACCTAAATAGACACTTTTCAAAAGAGAACATACAGAAAACCAAGAGACATATGAAAACATGCTCAAAGTCACTAATCATCTGAGAAATGCAAAACAAAACAACCATGAGTTACCATCTCACACCTGCCAGAATGGCTATTAAAACTCACTCTTCAGTGGCATCTTTCACCATTCCCTGTGACCTAATCAGTTCCTCAGACTCCTGGATGTGTCCTCATTCCTGAAGACATTATGTGGCCCTATGTGTGTTTTATTTTTAATTTCTTAGCTTCATGTCTTTGATCACTCTCTCCTCTACTTGGATTGCTCCTCATGTTAAATTCTTTTATCTTTAATTCCTGATTTAGAAAACTTCCTTGATTCTCCTCGGTTGTTAGTTTCTCTCTCCACACTTTCACTCGGTACAATGGTTCTCAGCAGTGGAATGTGGAAGGGATGAGGATTTCTCAAAGGACTTGTTCAAAGTATACAACATTCCAGTCTTCACATCTCCCTGGGAATTAATGATGAAGTCTTTTGATTGACACCCTTCTTTATAGCAGTTAAAGTAAATCATTATTATTTATTCACAGGCCCATTTCTGATTATAGACTGAGTTTCTCAAGGAAAGAAACTCTTAGTCACACACACATCTACCATACATAATATAGATACTATGAAATTATTTTTTATATTGTATCTAGGTTTTTATATTGTACCTACAACCTGAAATTTGATAAACTCACTTTGTCAATTTTCAGATTAAGGCTCTGTTTCCAACCATAGGTGGTAATGTTCCTTTCATTATGTTGGAGATTGCTATAGAAAATTAACTGTATACTTAATTTATTTTAGATGATGTGATATATGAATTATAAAAGAGCATTTATTTCATTTCTCTCTTCTTTAAATTGTATTTCACTCTATAATCCCTTTCACAAAGAGTTTTATAGACAAATATAGAAAACATCTTGGGCATGTATAAAAATTATGCTTTATTTGTCTCAATCACAATAAGTCTATTTTAAATATACTATTCATTGAACATATTTGATATATTCAATGGTGTATAAGCTATAATCTATAAAATATGATTTTCATTTTTTTCTGAAAAGTAGAAAAGAAGAAAAATGAGAGCCCTCTGGTGGGCAATACTTTAAGTTCCAAATGTCACATAGAATATTTTCCTGATAGGATTTTCTAAATATTAAACAAACATATTTCTAAACAGATCATTAACAAAAAGGTAAGATTAACTTTAAAAAGTTATTTCAACTCCTTAAATATAATTTAAGCACATTAATTTTTCACAGAAAAAGCCTGATCTAAGTAATTCTTTTAGTAATAAGATCAATTCAAACCCACAGGAAAACTCAAAACAAGCAAGAACAAAATTTAAAATAAACTCATCCTTTCAATTTGGGTTTAGCTGAAATAGTCATACTATTAAAAACCAAAAACCAAAAAAAGTGATGAAATTAGAAGTTTTAGAGTATAAATTGTGCAATGAACAGATGCATTTTAAAAATGTTTTCCTAATTGAAGTGAATATAGTGTCTGCTGAAGCACATTTGGGTTGTTTCTACCTGTTGGTTATTGTAAATAGTGCTGCTATGAACACTAGTGTATGAGTATAGCAGATCCTAGAATAATGTCATTTTGTTCTATGTCATTTCATTATAAGATTGTTAGGATGTAATAGGAACTTAATTATTGCTTACTAGAGGCCCAGTGTACGAAATTCGTGCACAGGTGCAGTCCCTAGGCCTGGCTGGTGATCGAAGCGCGAGTGTCTGGAGTGGAAGGGCAGGTCCCAGCTGACCTCTGGGCCCTGGGCAGCACCTGGGCCTCTGGGCTCCCATGTGCCCCCCTCGGCCTGAATCATGGCGCCCAAGTCCCCACATGGAGAAGCAGTGAGTGCAGCTGGATGCCATGGGCTGGGGCAAAGCGTGGGCCTCTGGACTGCCCAGCGGGGCTGCACGGGATCCAGGTGGGCAGTGTGCTCTCTCCCGGCCAGCCTTTCAGACCAGCTCCTGAACCAGCCCAAAGGGAGCCCGACCAGCCCCTGTGGTCCCAGCGGCTGCGGCCCAACACACCAAGAAAAGGCCATGTGGGTGCTGGGCGGGCTCCTTGCAGGTGCCCTGCACCTGAGCACAGGGGCTTCCCCAGCACGTGAGCCCTGGTGTCCCAGGGGAGGGTAGCAGGGGAAGTGAGAGTGAGCTTGGTGGACACCCCGCATTCTCACTGCACCTCTGTCCCCATCACCCCTGCCCCAGGTAGCTGGTGAGAGGTCGCAGTGCATTGCCGATGCCTGCCATGTTCCATGACGCCCCCTGGTGGTCAGAGCAAGTCATAGCGAGCGGTCAAACTCCTGGTCTCCTGGTCGAACTCTGGGTCAAATGACCGCACAAGGAGACAATTT
The DNA here is from genome assembly GCF_000147115.1 of Myotis lucifugus. NCBI lineage: Eukaryota > Metazoa > Chordata > Mammalia > Chiroptera > Vespertilionidae > Myotis > Myotis lucifugus. Next base: position 6,848 of record NW_005872781.1, on the reverse strand, counting down.
GCATATTAGGCTTTTATTATATAGGATGTCATTTCACCATAGTTGCAAAAATATATCGAAGACATTATTTCAGTATGTGTTTTAAACACATGGGGGCATATACGAAAGAGGAGAATTGCTGGGTTAAGTTACCTCTCTGTTTAACTTTTTGAGGAACCACAGCACCTGCACTATTTTACATTCTACCAACAATGATGGTTCTCATTTCTCCACATCATAACGCTTGTCTTTTTGATTATACACATCCTAGTAGGTGGTAAGTGCTATCTCATTGTGGTTGTGATTTACATTTCCCTGATGCTTAATAATGTTGAGCATCTTTTCATGTTCTTACTTGTTATTTGCGTAGCTTTGGAGAAATGTATATGCAAGTATTTCTGATATTTGCCTTTTATTGTTGAGTTTTAAGAGACATTATACATTCTGGATACCAGACTCTTATCAATGTATAACTTGCAATTATTTACTCCCATTCTCTAGCTTGTTTGATAATGTGTTTTGATGTACAAAAGTTTTAATTTTCATGGATTCCAATTTATCTATTATTATTTTTTTTTGGTGGTCATAATTTTGGTGTCATATCTAAAAATCCATTGCCAAATTAAAGGTCATGAAGATATACCTCTAGTTTTTTCTAAGAGTTTCATTGTTTTAGCTCTTGGATTTAGGTTTTAGTTTACTTTGAGTTGATTTTTGTAGATGGTGTAAGGTAGAGATCAAACTCCGTTATTGTACATGTGGCTATACAGTTGTCAAAGGGCCATTTGTGGAAAAAACTATTATGTCTCATTGAATGGTCTTGACATTTTTGTCAAAAAAGCAATTGGCCATAGACATATGGGCTTAATATGGACTCTCAATTGTATTTCATTTGTTTATATGTTAACCTTGTGTGAGTATTGCATTATTTTTTAAATTCTTTATTGTTTAAAGCATTACATATAGTATTACATGTCTCCTTTTCCCTCCATTGACCTCTCCTCAGCCACCCCACCCCCTAGCACATGCCAAACCCCCCGAGTGTCTGTGTCCATTGGTTATGTTTATATGCATACATGTAAGTCCTTTGGTTGATCTCTTACTCTCCACCCCATTTCCCTCTGAAGTTTGACAGTCTGTTCAATGCTTCTCTGTCTCTGAATCTATTTTTGTTCATCAATTTAAGTTGTTCATTATATTCCACAAATGAGTGAGATCATGTGTTATTTATCATTCTCTGACTGGCTTATTTTACTTAGCATAATGCTCTCCATGTCCATCCCTGCTGTTGCTATTGGTAAAAATTCTTTCTTTTTCATAGCAGCATAGTGTTCTATTGTGTAGATGTGCCACTGGTTTTTAATCCACTCATCTGCTGATGGGCACTTAGGCTTTTTCCAAATCTTAGTTATTGTAAATTGTGCTGCTATGAACATAGGGGTGCATATATCCTTTCTGACTGGTGTTTCTGATTTCTTGGGATATATTCCTAGAAGTAGAATTACTGGGTCAAGTGGGAGTTCCATTTTTAAGTTTTTGAGGAAACTCTGTACTGATTTCCACAGTGGCAGCACCAGTCTGCATTCCCACTAGCAGTGCAAGAGTGTTCCTTTTTCTCCATATCCTAGCCAGCACTTGTTGTTTGTTGATTTATTGATGATAGCCATTCTGACAGGTGTGAGATGGTACCTCATTGTTGTTTTGATTTAAATCTCTCAGATGATTAGTGACTTTGATCATGTTTTCATATGTCTCTGGGCCTTCTGTATGTCTTCTTTTGAAAAGTGTCTATTAAAGTCCTTTGCCCATTTTTATTGGATCATATATGAACATTCTTATTTTGTTCTTTTTTCAAAATTGTTTTGCCACTTCATGACTTCATGGCCTCTACCTTCCATATCAATTTGAGAAATGGCCTTTCCATTTTGACAAATAGAACCATATATATAATTTATTTCAGAGAGGAAAGGATAGGGGGAGAGAGAGATAGAGAGACACATTGATTGCTTACCTTCCATGCACTCCCACCAGGGTCAGGGATCCAGCCTGCAACTGAGGTATGTGCAGGTATGTGCCCTTGACTGGAATAGAACCCAGGACCCTTCATTCCACAGGCTGATGCTCTATCTGCTGAGCCAAACCAGCTAGGGCAGGACCAATGAAATTTTTATATAATCTTTAGATCACTTTAGGTAGTATTGCCATCTTAATATTAAAATTTCCAATAAAGAGCATTGATGTCTTACCATTTACAAGTATTATAGTTTTTCTTAAATTTTTCCATAGTTTTAGTAATGTTTTATAGTTTTCAATGTTCAACTCATTCACCTCCTTGGTTAAGTTTATAGTTATTTTATTATTTTAGATATTATAATAAAATTGTTTTCCTAATTTTTTTGGGGGGGTTATTCATTGTTGGTGAGTAGAAACATAATTTTGGTGTGTAAATCATGTACCTTGCAACTTTGCTGAATGTGTTTAGTGCTCTAGTTGGTTTCTTTTGTGCATAATTTAATTAGTGAATAAATGTTTTTAAATCGTTGAGAAAATGTAGCATATAATGTTGGAGTTTAATATTAATGTTACAATACTTTAAGGCAATGCATTTCAACAAATATGTGTTATTGTCATCAGAAAACAAATTGGTTTAATTCAATTTTATTTCATCTACTCTTGTGATTTTTAGTCACCAGCAAGGTACCATGTACACAATAACTTTATAATTATTTCTTAATATCTAAACTGTATTTAAACAAGGCTAAGCACCCTTCACTTTAATCACTTTATTAAGTTATATCTAGAAATTGGTTTGATCTTATCTCCTCCCAATGTATAAAAGTGCCCGTTCCTGTATATGCAATCCTTACAGGGAAGTTATTTGCACACACAAAAACATTCAAAATAAACCGATATATAAAACCCTGTATGTACAATAAAGTTCCAGTAATGGAAATATGCTTTGGCGCTAGAGTGATACCTGGGGCTCAGAACCTGAGTCTGTCGTTAGAGAAACAGAAAAAGTCAGAGGTGAGGATCCTTTGCGGAGTGTTCTGAAGGATGGGGAAAGGACGTTAACTTTCAGGAGAGGGAATGTTCAGTGCAAACATGAGAAGTATCAAGGGAAGGAAATACATGGACAAGTTCTCTGCCTCTTCTACCATTCCATATAGTTTCAATATCACAGAGAATTGAACAATGAATCCACTGTAAAACAAAGTGATCTTTCGCCAACTGACTCTAGATTATCTACATATCTTTGAAGTCTGATTATTTTTCAGGAACCCCAATAAGTTAATTTTAGAGGTATGTCCATTACATTTGGAGAGTCTTCTAATATTTTCTTATTTATTTTAGAGAGAGAGGAAAGGAGAGAGAGAGAGAGAGAGAGAGAGAGAGAGAGAGAGAGAGAGAGAGAAACAGCAATTTGCTGTGTCACTTATTTATGTGGTCATTAGTTGCTTCCTGTATGTACCCTGACTGAAGATTAAACCCACAACCTTGGCATATGGGGATGACATTCTAACCAACTGACCAACCCTTCCAGGGCTAGAGTCCTCTTACATTTTTTAGAGAACCCAAATTGTGTCCTATAATAGGAGTGGTGATTGAATATACTAAATTCAAAGTGGGTAAATCAAAGACAGCAAAGATCTCACTGGTGAATATAGGAAAAATATGTTGTGACCTTTGAAAATAAGAGCTTTGCCCCACTATACCTGTTTGTTTCTGATAGTAAAAGTTACTTGAAGAAACCTAATTCTTAAAATATGGTTCCTGTATTGAAAGTCTCCAGCTTTGTTCTTTTCAAAATTATTTTTACTATTTGGGGTCTCCTGGGGTTCCATATGAATTTTAGATTTTTTTTTCTATTTTTGTCAAAATTTCATGGACATTTTGATAGGTATTGTTTGAATCTGTAGTTCACTTTGGGTAGTGTGGACATTTAAAAAATATTAAGTCTTCCAATCCATTGATAAGGAATGTCTTTTTGTGTCTTCTTTAATTTCAGCAATATATTTTTTAAACATTTTTATTGATATCAGATAGGAAGGGGGAATGAGAGATAGAAGCATCAATGATGAGAGAATCATTGATCGGCTGCCTCCTGCACACCCACTACTGGGGATCTAGCCTGCAACCCAGGTATGTGCACTGACCAGGAATCATAGGTAGACACTCAACCATTGATCCACACGGGCTCAGGCTGTGCCCCCCGCCTGGCAGGGCTTGACGGGGTACCTCAGGCCACACCCCCTGCCCAGGGGGTCTTGACAGGAGACCTCAGGCCATGCCCCTCGCCCAGCGGGGATTGACAGGGGACCCCTGCCCTGGCTCCAGGCCAGGAGACCTCAGGCTGCACCCCTCACACAGCGGGTCTTGATGGGGCCCTCAGGCCACACCCCCACCCCAGCTCCGGGCTGGGAGACCTCAGACCATGCCCCCGCCCTGGTGCTGGGCTGGAGACCTCAGACTGCACCCCCTATCCCAGCGCTGGGCCGGGAGACCTCAGGCTGTGCCCCTCACCCGGTGGGGCTTGACAGGGGACCTCAGGCCACACCCCCACCCTGGCGCTGGGCCAGGGGACCTGAGGCTGCACCCCTGCCCAGAGGGGCTTGACAGGGGTGGGGCTGGCCGGGTCTAGGTCTCACCCAATGGGGGTGGGGCCAGCCAGGTCTGGGTCTTCTGCATTTTCGAAGTGTGTGAGGGTGGTGGGCAGGAACATGACTCTAGGTCCCGTGGCACACCCCAGACTCTGACAAGAGGGAAATTTTATGTACATTTTACTAATTTTATCTCTGACACTTCTATTATAGAGAAAAGGCCAATAGCAATATTAAAATATTTCTTCTCATTTAAAGTGCACGAATTTCATGCACTGGGCCACTAGTAATTTCTATAAAAATCCTGAGACATACAATATAGATTTTGTCATTGGGTAAATTATGTGTATCATCATAATATGTAGTTGCCTGAAGGAAATTATATTCTTTCTATGATTGGTTAAGAGTATTCTTTCCATATCTGTTTGAATAGCTTGTTATTTTTTCTCTTTTATAAAAAGAAACAATTTCTATAAAAGAATAAGCATTCATGTAATAGACATACAGTATAAATAGTATGTTATGTGCACTGAGAGTCCTAATATTTAACTTCAATAATGTTTGGAATTGTTACTCTTCAAATAAAAATGTCATTCATTGTGACATGACAGAGTTAAAATACAGTTCAGTGATAATATTAGTATCTAAACAATCAACTCTGATATGTAACTTGATACAATTTTTTAAAAAACATAATTTACATTCACCAGAAGCCTTCTGACAAGGAAGAATTTAAGGCAAAACATATGTTTTTATTTTACCTATTTGGTTAGCCATAAAAGATCATGTGTGCTTTTTATCTAAACTTAAGTTATGAATAATCAAGCTATTTTATATCTATAAATCTATAATGAATTTTGGCATCATGGATTCTGTTGTCCAGAACTTATGTCATTTGTAGCCTTGGTTTCTTTTTACCTATTTTATTGCTGGAATGTATGTGTGTATGCCAATAGGCATGCCCACAATTTTTTTTTGAGAGACAATCTTCTCTCTCTTTATTTAATTAATTTAAGACTTTATAGGGGAGCCCTAACCGGTTTGGCTCAGTGGATAGAGCATAGGCCTGTGGACTCAAGGGTCCCAGGTTCGATTCCGGTCAAGGTCATGTACCTTGGTTGCGGGCACATACCCAATAGGGAGTGTGCAGGAGGAAACTGATCGATGTTTCTCTCTCATCGATGTTTCTAACTCTCTATCCCTCTCCCTTCCTCTCTGTAAAAAATCAATAAAATATATTTTTCAAAAAAAGACTTTATAGGGGAGATCTATACTCTGATTTTCTTTACCTTGTGCTACTTTATCCAAATGAAAGCACTCACTCAGTGCCACTTAATGATTCAAAGATTTTAGAATAAAGTGTTGTCTTAGCTGGGCTGTGATAACAAAATATAACATGGTCTATAAACAATAGAAGTTTATTTCTACATTTATGAAAACTGAAAGTCTGAGATCATGGTGCCAGTATGATCAGGTTCTCGCGAGAGCCCTTTTCCAGGTTGCAGATGGCTGACTTCTCACTATATCTTTCTATGGTGTAAAAAATGTGACATAGTGCTCTGTCCTCTTATTATAAGGTCACTAATTCTACTCATGAGGGCTCTATCCTCATGACCAGTTACATCCTAAAGACTCCACCTCCACATACCATCAATGGGGATTATATTTCAACATATGAATCTTGGTGGGATGAGGGGCAGTCATGCACACACATTCAGTCTATTACAAATGTGAATACTATATTCTTGATGTGGCTTTTGCCCCCAATAGAGTTTTAATTGGCCTTTATTGCTTACAGCCTTCTCAGTTTTTATTTTACTTGCCAAAGATGAGAAACACTTGCATCTTTTACCCTAGAAAATGTTGGAATATTTGCAATATCTATGTGTTGTTGTTTTTTTTATTCCTGAAAACTGGCCAATGTATTTCTTAGATTATATCATTCTTGTACTACCCTATTTGTGTGTAACCAAGACACACTAATAATATTGCTTCCTAACTCATGCACTGCTGGTGGGAATGCAGACTCGTGCAGTCACTCTGGAAGACAGTATGGAGTTTCCTCAAGAAACTAAAAATGGAACTCCCATTTGACCCTGTGATCCCACTTCTAGGAATATATCCCAAGAAACCAGAAACACCAATCAGAAAGGATATGTGCACCCCTATGTTCATAGCAGCACTATTTACCATAGCTAAGATCTGGAAACAGCCTAAGTGCCCATCAGTAGATGAATGGATTAGAAAACTGTGGTACATCTACACGAT
>NW_005872780.1:37203-42250 GCF_000147115.1 Myotis lucifugus | reverse complement strand
GGAGGAGATTTACTGCTCGCTGCTGGGGCCGACGGCGGCCGCCAGGGGGCGCTGCGGCGGTAAGCGGCGGGTGCTCTCCTGGGGTACCACTTGCTAACTCTGCAGTAACTGCATGGACAGGATGAGACCGGGTCTGGCCACCCCCACCACCCAGCCACTCCAGCACCTGCCTCCTGCCTTGACTTGTCCTGCACATCTTACTGACCAGCTGTTGAGCCCCTGCATGGGACAGTGGTTTTGAGCACAGTGTCCTGGGTAAGAGCATGCACTCTGAAGGGGGCATACCTGGCCTCAAGTTCTGACTCTGCGACTTACTGTGTGGCCTGGGGCCAGTTACTTAACCTCTCTGTGCTCATCCTCTGTAAAGTGAGGATAAGAATACTGTCTGTGGCCCATGCAGGGTCTGGTGAGGTGATGGCAAGGTGTGCCAGGAACGGAGAACAGCGCCTGGCAGGCGTAGGTGTTCTGTGGGCATTAGTTGCTCTCCACTAAGGAAGCTTGCAGCCTTGATAGGGAGGGAGCCATGCTATGTAGAAATTAAATCCTGAGTCTACATGTTAGGATTTAGTTGTTAAGCGCAGCCAGTAAGGTCTGCTGGGAGGGAATGACCACGGGGGTGGAGTGGTCAGGAAGGCTTTCAGAAGGAGGAGAAGAGGGGAGGCCTGGCCCCATCTCTCCCCTGGACTGCAGGGGTCCTTCTGACCTTAGTACTTGGCTCCTGAGCTCTCTTTAGCCTCACCCCCCAGAGCAGACATTAATTGAGTGCCTTCTGTGTGCAAGCTACTGGGAGACACGCTGAGAAACACAGCAGCCTTTCCCCTTCCTCTGGGTCAGTGGTTGGCAAATTGCGGCTCGCGAGCAGCATGCGGCTCTTTGGACCCTTGAGTGTGGCTCTTCCAAAAAATACCCGTGCGGGGCGCGCACGTACAGTGCGATTGAAACTTCGTGGCCGTGCGCAGAAGTTGGTATTTTGTGGAAGAGCCACACTCAAGGGGCCAAAGAGCCGCGTGTGGCTCACGAGCCGCAGTTTGCCGACCACTGCTCTGGGTGAAGGCAGCGTGGCTGCATGTGGGGTTAGCGGAGGGACCAGCCATAGGAGAAACGGTTGGGAAAGACCCTGTGAGCTGGTTTGTGAAGGGACTACAAGCGGAGCCAGGAAGCTCGCAGGAAACGGAGCTTCTGAGCACCGTGGGCAGGAGACAGGGCTGCAGCGTGAGGCCTGGGTGAGCTGCCGGTGGCAGAGGGAGAGGCCGGAACCGGAGCGGGCGTGGGAGGGCGAGGGTCTCTGCCAGCCCCCATAGGCCCCATGCAGGAGCTGCGGGTGGGGGGGAGGGCAGAGGAGAATCCCACAGTCTTCTCCGTGGTCTCCACAGCCTGCTCCTTCCTCCAGGTGACCCCCTCCCAGAGCGGCCCCCAAGCATCCCCCTGCCCAGCCCGCACATCACGTTCCAGCTGTGGACGGATGAGGAGCAGCTCTGTAAGTCACGCCTCTGACCTCCTCCGTGGCAGCTGGCTGGGAACAGGGGCATATGTGTGTGTCTCTACATCTGTGTAAGTGTGCCTGTGTCTGTGTGTGCTTGTGTGTGTGTACATATGTTTGTGTGTCATTGTGTCCATGTGTCTTTGTGTGTGTGTCTGTGTATATATCTGCATGTGCTTGTATGTGTATCTATTGTGTCTGTGTGTGTTCTGTGTGACTGTAACTTTGTATCTATTATGTGTGTCTGTGTCTGTCCTTGTGTGTGCATCTGTCTAGGTGTATCTGTGTGTGTCTGTATGTGTCTGTGTGTCCACGTGTACATCTGTTGTGCGTCTGGGTGTGCACTGAGTTGCTCTGCACATCTGAAGGAAGCAGGCATTTTCCTGATGTCAGAACAGCTGAGTGCATTAGCCACCGGCCTCGCACTGTCTGGAACAGCGGTTCTCAACCTGTGGGTCGCGACCCCTTTGGGGGTCGAACGACCCTTTCACAGGGGTCGCCTAAGACCATCAGAAAACACATATATAATTACATGTTGTTTTGTGATTAATCACTATGCTTTAATTATGTTCAATTTGTAACAATGAAATTGGGGGTCACCACAACATGAGGAACTGTATTAAAGGGTCGCGGCATCAGGAAGGTTGAGAACCACTGGTCTAGAAGGGGCCACATGCTCATGATGATGCCAACAGACAATGCAGGTCCCCAAGAAGGAGGCAGTCACAAGAGAAGTCATGGCTCCTGGAGCTGCAGGGCCCTGCCAGAAAGACCCGCTCACCCCGCACTTCCCCTCCCACTGGCGTCCCCTCCCAGTGCCCGCAGCCCTTGTCAAGGGAGCAGGGAAGACAGGCACAGGCTGCAGGGAGCAGAGCTGGACTAGTGAGCTGGGTCAGGTCCTGGCACTTCTGTTCACATGCCAGGTCACCCTAGCCTAGACAGACTCCGTTTTCTCTCTGGGCCTGTTTCCTCGTGGGAAATCAAATGAACATACTCAGCCCCAGGGCCATGTCTGGAGGTCAGGGAAGCCTGGAGGTCTTCCCCGGAGCTGCTGGTCTGTTCCCTGTGTCCCAGGGGAAGCTACAGGAAGTGGGAGGGCGGGAGGATGCTAATGAGCGATGGTGAAAAAGAGAGGCTCAAAGTCGGGAGGTACTGCTGACGCTGATTCCTTGACGGCAGGCTTCCCAGAGCCTTTAGATCAGGGGTCCTCAAACTACGGCCCGCGGGCCACATGCAAATACAAATATTGTATTTGTTCCCGTTTTGTTTTTTTACTTCAAAATAAGATATGTGCAGTGTGCATAGGAATTTGTTCATAGTTTTTTTTAAACTATAGTCCGGCCCTCCAACGGTCTGAGGGACAGTGAACTGGCCCCCTGTTTAAAAAGTTTGAGGACCCCTGCTTTAGATGTTGAGGAATGGAACTCAGCAAGAGGGGGCCGGCGAGGGGGGCGCTTGGCCTGTTGGCCACAGAACCTCTGCTCCTTCGGGAGCATCTTGTGGGGCTGCTGCTCAGTGAAGCAGCGTTTGGGAAACATGAACCCCGACCTTATGGGGTGAGGCCCTGGCAGCCCACACGCCCTCCGCCCACGGCGCCCTTGTTCCCCACATCCCAGGGAAGGAACTGGTGCTCTTCCTGCGCCCGCGCTCCCAGCGGCGCCTCAGCGCGGACATGGAGGCCTTGGACCTGCAGGGCCTCCTGCCCGACCGGGACCTGGCCCGCGTGTCCGTGCTGTCCACCGACAGCGGCATCGAGCGGGACCTTCCTCCGGGCGCCGACGAGCTGCCCGCACCCAGCAGCCCCGAGACGGAGCGCGCCGGGCTGCAGCGCAAAGGGGGCGTGAAGAAGCGGATGTGGCCCCCCGACATCAGCCACTGGGACGGGCCCCCCGGGTTTCACCGGAGACAGGCCGGCCCAGTGGGGATGGAGAACTGCTGCCCGGTGTCGCCAGGCTGCACACGGCCCGGGTGCTGGTGCTGGGGGACGACAGGATGCTGGGCCGCCTGGCCAGGGCCTACCACAGCCTCAGGTGGGGCCCGGGGCGGGGGGTGGGGGCGGGGGGTTCTGAGGGCACCGGTCGGCATGTGCTGAAACCCCCCTGTGCTCTGTTGCCCCTTGCCAGGAAGCGAGAGACCCAGACGTTCTGCTTGTCTCCCAGACTCAGCCTGCAGCTCTACTACATCCCTGTGCTGACTCCTGAGGTGAGGGGGGGTGGGGGGGCTGTCAGGAGCAGCGGTCTGGGTTAGGGGCTGGGCAGGACACACTGCAGCCTGCCGCCCCGCTTCCAGGAACTAGGGTCACCTTCCTCGGGAGGCGGGGCTGGGAGACACCCTAGAGGTCTTCTTCCCAGAAGCCACAGACATGGCCCTGGGGCTGAGTGTGGCCAGAGGGATGTTCCCTCACAGGGGCAGGCAACCTGCCCAACGCCGGTTTTCATTTTGCTTTTCTAATGGAATTAATGGCAAGCTTCTCCTCAAACAGGGGCACACATGCACGCATGCACATGTACACACATGCACGTACACACACGTGCACACACGCACACGCGCACACACACACACATACTGCTTCCTGGGAACCTCAGGCAGCAGAAGCCCATTGGCCTGCTGGGGAAGAGGAAGCCCCACTCGAGGGTTCTCATTCCTGTTGCCCACTCTGCTGTTCATTGGGAAGATTAAGTTCAATGCAACACCCGCCTCCTCCTTTTAAGCGCCACCCCCACCCCTGGCGGCCGATAGTGGGAAGAAGCTAGTCTCTTACTGACTTGAAAAGGCCTTGGCATATTAAGAGAATCTTATCCTTTTTGCAATCATATGTGTTGCAGACATTTATTCCACTTTATTATTTGCCTATCAATTATGTCAACAGAGCTTTTGATCTTCAAAAGTTTAATACATTTGTGTAGACATACATAGCACTTTTATGTGTTGAAAGGACTTCCCTACTGATTAAATTGTATGGTCATTTCACAACGTCCCAGGCAAGTGGCCCTCAGAGAGGCTATTCCTGCTTCATCCGAGATAGAACAGCACAGTCTATGGTGCAGAAATGGCCCCACGAGGTTAAGCGATTGGACCACATTCCCAAAGCTGGTTTGCCTGGTACCTGGGAACCCTGCGGCCAGGAAGAGCGGGCCCGAGACAAGACCTGATGGTCTGCCTCCTCCCTTTGTCCTCAGAAGCGCGCATCATCCCGGCACTTGGAGCTCGGAGAGCTGGCGGCGTTCCTGGGCCGGGCGGACCCCTGGTACGAGAGCACCGTCAACACCCTGTGCCCGGCCATCCAGAAGCTGGCGGAGATGGTAGGGGCGGTGAGGGCAGCAGGGAGGAGGGAGGCGGGAGGGGGCCATTTCCAATATGACTCTTGACCCTTGACCTAAAGAGTCAGTCCAGGGGACCCCCCAGGGGATCCATGGTTGGAGGAGGCAGGAGAGCAATACAGGAGTGAACCCTAACCAGCGAGTGGAGCAAACCCTAACCACAGTCCTTATCCACGGGTTCTGCATCTGCCGATTCAACCAACCCAGATGGAAAACACTCAGGAAAAACAGGTTACACTGTTGCTCA
>NW_005872780.1:27559-37103 GCF_000147115.1 Myotis lucifugus | reverse complement strand
GCCCCACAGTTGCCTCTGTACTAAACACATACGGACTCTTTTTTCTTGTCATTATTCCCTAGATAATACAGTATGACAGCGATGTACACAGCATTCACATTGTATTAGGTGTTAGAAGTAATCTAGAGCTGACTTAAAGTACACGGGAGGTTGTGGGTAGGTGACTTTATATAGGGGATGTATGAGCATCCGCAGATGCTGGTACCCACAGGGGTCCCGGAAGCAATCCCCGTGGTTACTGACTGTACTTTGGACAAAACCACAGCGGAAAAGATGAAGGAAAGCATCCTTGCGTGAGCGTGTAGGCCAATGACACTCCTTCTCTTGTGAGTTTCCTGCGATGCTTTGTCTGTGGTTATAATAGCGAATGCTTCCAGGGTCCGTCCGTGTGCCAGGCGCTGCTCTGAGCACTTAACGCAGGGCATCCCTACCAGGTAGATACTCCTGTTGGCGGGTGCTATTGTCTCCACATCCCCATTTTACAGCTCACGCAGCGGAGGCACAGAGATTAGGTAACCTGCCCAAAGTGACCGAATGAGTGGTAGAGTCCCTCAAGGAGTCAAGAGCACATTCTCTTACACCGCGCCACCCCCACCCCTGGCGGCCGATAATGGGAAGAAGCTAGTCTCTTGCTGACTTGAAAAGGCCTTGACATATTAAGAGAATCTTTTCCTTTTTGCAATCATATGTGTTGCAGACATTTAATTCCACTTTATTACTTGCCTATCAATTATGTCAACAGAGCTTTTGATCTTCAAAAGTTTAATACATTTGTGTAGACATACATAGCACTTTTATGTGTTGAAAGGACTTCTCTACTGATTAAATTGTACCCAAGATTAAATACATTTTCACTGATAATTTACCCTAATACTTTGAGCATCTCCACTTTTACATTTAAATGACCTATCTGCCATTAATTTCAGTGTTTAGTGTGGAGTATGTAATTTTTATTTTTTCCAAATGGTTAGCCAGTTTTCCTAAGCTATTAATTGCATAAACCATCTTGCTCCATCCATCTGAAATGCCACTTTCATCATTTACTAAATTCTAACATATGCTTGGGTTTATTTCTGGATACCTGTTCTTTCTCATTCGTCTATTCAGTTCTGTACCAATTAGCACTTTGATATTTTAATAGCTGTCAGGGTAAGCTTACCCCCTTACTTCCCTTTTTCAAAACTTTTCAGAATGTGCTTATTTGGGTTTGTTTCCAGAAAACTTTCAGAATTTTTTCATTTTTCTAAAAATTTTATTGATTTTTTTTTAAAGGGAGAGGGACACAGAGAGAGAAATATTGATGTGAGAGCAAAACATCACTCGGCTGCCTCCTGCATGCTCCCTACCAGGGATCAAGCTGGGCATGTGCCCTGACTGGGAACCCAATCTGCAACCTTTCGGTGCACGGGGTCGACAACCAACCAACTGAGCCACACTGGCTGGGGCTTCGTTTTATTTGTAATTCCCTTGGGATTTTGATTGGAATTTGGAGGAGAATTAGCATCTTTAGCATATTAAGTCACCGTCTCTGAGACCGAAGTATAACTCTATTTATTAAGGTCTTCATGTATATCCCTCATGATAGTTGTACAGTTCTCAGCATATAGATTTGACCCATTTCTTGCTTAATTTATCCTCATATTTAATAGTTTTTTCTTGCAATTGTGGATGGTATCTTTCTCCCATTGTTTTTGGATGGTGTTACTGCTAGTATAAAAGGGACTTATTGATTTTTACGTATTTATTTTCAAACTTGCCACTTTACTGAGATCTCCATTTTGCTTTAGTGCCTGATTGATTGGGGTGCCTTCTTATATCTTTTATTTGAATAAAGATGTTGGGGGGGGCATGTTTTCTTTTTTTAAATATATTTTATTGATTTTTTACAGAGAGGAAGGGAGAGGGATAGAGAGCTAGAAACATCGATGAGAGAGAAACATCGATCAGCTGCCTCCTGCACACTCCCTACTGGGTATGTGCCCACAACCAAGGTACATGCCCTTGACTAGAATCAAACCTGGGACCTTTGAGTCCGCAGGCCGACGCTCTATCCACTGAGCCAAAGCAGCTAGGGCAGCATGTTTTCTGAATTATTGCTTATCTAAAAATGTCTGCATATACATGAAAGACTATTTAGCTAGGTATTAAAATACCTTTTCCTCAAAACTATGTGCCTTTATTGGTAGTTTTTTCCCCCTGCCAGGACACATATAAGATTTTGGTTTTCTCCTGCTCTCCATCTCCTTATAATTAACAATCTGTATGACCCTTACACTTACTCCAAAAGCAGTTTCCACACGAGGAGACTGGAAACAGTGTGTGTGATGCAGCATGACTAGAATAAGTTCCTAGTTCTTCAGCATGACCTTTTTGAAGGGAACAGTATTCAGTAGATCAGATGTGAGAATCAGAAATCTCATAGGGTCATACACAGATGGGCTAGATAAACTCTGAGCTTCTTTCCAACACTGATACTATCAGATTCTATGTAGACATTCTGCTCTATTTACCTAAAATACCAAATTATCATGCTTTAGAATTATATGGGGCTTGGGGGGGGGGGGGCGCTGGAGGACATTGCACTAGTCCCTTCCCAATAATATGTAAAAAATAGTTAGGTTATTAATATATTCAGATACCACCAGAACTGAAGGAAACATCACCTTCTGGTTCAACTTCTCATGCCCAAGGTTAGTGATGTGAGAGCAAACCTAGAACCCAGTCCAGACTCTTATGTGATTAGTTCTATCCTCAAGCATCTTGTCTACCCCAAGCACCCAGCACAATGCTTTGCACATCGAGGTACCAGGTATGTCTCGGTGCAATTACAATGAACCCAAGTCCCTGGGGAAATGGGGTTCTGCACAGGCATATTCTGACTAGAGTGGAAGTTGGGTCGTAGGAAAGGCTTGGACTGTGCTGAAGGGCCAGCTGGGTTAGTCCGTCACAGAGGATAGGTGGGGGTGATGGGGTTTCTCTCTTAAGAAAGTGGCACCTCCCACCGTAGCATGGAGGGAGGTCGTTGAAAACATTCTCTGTCTCCCTCACAGCCTCCCTCCCTGGACACATCCCAGACTGTAGACCCCTTCATCCTGGATGTCATCACCTACTATGTCCGCATGGGCACCCAACCCATCTATTTCCAGCTCTACACAGTCAAGGTAAGCTTTCCAGCTGGGGCAGCCTGCTGGGCCCCAGGACCCCACCCCTGAGTACCTGGCTCTGGGGAAACACAGGTTACCAGGGTGAACGTCATAAACCCACCTGGAGACCCCGGGCTGTGAATGTTATCTTCTTCCTGGGTTTCTTCCTGGATTTCTGTGAGCGCCTGCAGGCTAGTTTCCAATGGCCACCTCCGCCTCTAGCTCCTTGTGGAAGTCCTTCTAGCTTATGGAATTCTTGTTTTTACTCTGCTTCCTGGGGGAGATCTCTTCTTCATTGCCTCCTTGATTTTGACCTAAATAAAGGATTCAAGACTTTTCCTTAGTTTTCAAACTGCAAACCGAAACAACACAAAAGAGACAAATGGGGGGGGGAAATTCTCAGAGGTCCCTGGTACAGGGCGTGAACATAGCAGCTGCCACTGCCCTCAGCCAAAGGCCCCCAGGAGCACACCTAACGCAGGACAGAGAGGGGTTTCCCGACTTGCTGAGTGAGGGGGCCACACACCTGGAGAACCACGAGGCACCTCAGGAGGAGACTGTTAGAACTCACAGCGCCTGGCCTCCTGCCCGGTGACTCTGGAGAGGGCTCCGAAACATGTGACTTGGCTCTGGATCGCACGCTGTCAGGAATGATTCTACGACTGGGCATCTCTGTGGCTTTAACTGCTATTCTTTGGCGCGAAGAAACAGCAGCCGCTCACTGTTTGCTTGGAGGGAAGGGGAGGGCTGTGGCCTGCACAGTCTTCCCATCTTTCCTGTGTTCAGACATGACAGTGGCGGGTCGGCTTTCTGTCTTGGCCCATCACAGTCACGGAGTGGCCTTGCCTTACAGTGTCGGCATCTATGAACTTGTTTATGGTCAACAGAACACGGAGACCGCGCCCTGAGTGCCAGGCCAGCTCCTGGCTGCTGGCGGACACGTTTTTCCTCTCTGCATCCTGTTCTTTTGAGGATCCTGTGGCTACTCTCCCCTGTTGTCCCAGCATCCTCCCTCCTGCCGCTCCCCTCTGCTCTGTCCCTCTTCCCTCAGGAGCCACGCCCACCCCCAAATTTCCTCGGGGTCTCCCTAGCCCTTGGCTCCCACAGCCCGGGCTTCTCTGTGCACATGGAGGACTGCCGGGTCCTCCGGTCTGGCCCTGACCCTTTTATCCTCCCCTACCAGGGTCTACAAGAGACTATTACCCCCCCTCATGTGAACGGTGTCCCCCGCTCCTGCCATCCACATTAGTGCTGGTTCCAGTAGTTTGGGTTTCAATCATACTTCCCTCCACTGTTGATAAATCTATGATTTGCTGGCATATGATATAGGCGTCGGTGATGGACAGAGTCAGATCCGGGTCATCACTGGATGCCACTCGGAACCCCGCGCTGGCAGGAGGGGCAGGGGGACTCCGACAGCTTCTGTGCACTCTCCCAGCACCCACATCCTCGGGCTCTGGGGCTGCAGGGGGAGCTGTCTCTGGCAGGGAGCCAGCCTTCTCCACCTCCGCCCCCCTCACCCCCCACCCCGTCTCTCCAGATCTTCTTCGGTGACCTGAGCCAGGACTCCGCGGAGGACATTTTCCTCACTGAGCTGAAGGTGAAGATCCAAGACTCCAAACTCCCCAAAGGTGAGCATCTGCTCCCGTTCCCAAAGCTCGCCCTGACTCAGCCTCCCCAAGCCTCATTGCCCCACCTGGCTGAATACTGAGGTGACCTGGGGTCCCTCCAAGCTCACCCGGATGGAAGGGCAGCCTGGCCCCCTGAGGCTCAGGGCGGTGGGGAAGCTGGGCTGGGGGAGGACCTCCCACCTTCAGCCTCTTCTCGTCTTCCCTCAGATGCTTTCTCCCCCAGGAGGAGAGGCGCGGCTGAGGCCCCCGGGGCTGAGCTCTCCCTGTGCTACCGGAAGGTCAGTGCTGGGTGTGGTCGGGAGGTGCCCCGGGATGGAAGCAGGTGTCAGGAGCACATGGAGGGAAAACAGAGCCAGCGGAGGCTTCTGCCCTTTTCTGGCCCCTCCCCCCGGTGCCCCAGCCTTCAGAGAGTTTTGTAGGAATGTGAGGGCTACCAGTGGCCTCCCATGTAGACAGGAGGGGACCTGATTTCAGGAACAAGGGGCTGTCCCCTTCCTCATTGGAGACGGAGTCCTCTGGCTCTAGTAGGCTGCACATGCCCCCTGGGCTGAGAGTGCTCCAAGCCCTTTCCGGGTCCCCTTACTGGGCAGTGATGACGCAGGTAAAACTCGAGGCAGGGGCTGGGAGTGAGACTGCTGATGTGAGGATGTGAGGGCCGCCATCTCTACCTGACCTCCCTCCCCAGGCCCTGCTCAGCCACCGGACCCGGGAGGTTACCATTTCCCTGAGGGCCACCGGGCTGGTCCTAAAGGCCCTTCCAGCCAGTGACACTGAAGGTGAGGAGCGGGGAACGCAGAGCAGAGAGAGGGCGAAGGGACAGAGGGCGGAGGATAGAGGGGGCAGTGACAGGAGGGGAGGTGACCTGGGGAGGCCTCCCACCCCAGCCCTGGGGTCATTGAACAGGTTGAGCTCCTACTCAGGCTGCCCGAGTGAAGCACAGCCCCGCCCTCAGATGCTGAGCAGTGAGCTCTAGCACTGGGTTGCGCGTCTGAGGCCTGATGAAGGCAGAGGGACTGCAGGAGGGGCTGCAGCAGCTCCTCCTCTGCACCAGGGCTGCAGGGCTAGAGTTTCATTTGAAAATTTTTATTTGAATTCTGTTCCATTGGGCAGGGACCCTCCAGGTCACACGGGGCACTACCAATCCAAAGTATCTACTAATTAACTATAGAATGACAGAGATCTATTGATACTAAGATTGTTATCTAATTATCTAAATCTAAAATTGAGATCCTAGAAGACACCAGGTTATGTGCATATAATTATATGCATAGATTATAGATGGGAGCTGTTCCTGTGAGCGCCCTGGCCTCTGGAATAACGAAAAGGGTGGTGATGTGGATTCCTAACCACCACGCACATTGCTCAGAGGCCATGTTATGTTCTACGTCAAACATATCCACTCCCGTAAGCATATCAACCCGATGACATAGGCATTATTCGTATTAGCCACTTTTTACGGGAGAGGAAACGGAAGAAAATGAAATAACTTGCCCAAGGCCACACCTCACACAAGAGCCAGATTCCCCACCTCTGCTCCTCACTCTTCCTCTGCAGCCTCCAAACCTCAGCAGGCCAGATGCACAGGCTGTGAGCCACAGGTGCTTGTGGAAGATTGTTCCAGAGCAAACAGTTTACCAGGCAGAACTGTATCTTGCTCACTGCCTAGCACACGTCCTGGCACATAGTAGGTACTCAGTAAACATTTAGTGAAGAAAGGAAGTGCTACTTTACGCCCAAAAATTTATTTTAAAACGAATGAATGCGCCCTAGCTGGTTTGGCTCAGCGGATAGAGCGTCGGCCTGCGGACTGAGGGGTCCTGGGTTCAATTCTGATCAAGGGCACATGCCTGGGTTTCGGGCTCAATCCCCAATAGGGAGTGTGCAGGAGGCAGCCGATCAATGATTCTCTCTTGATGTTTCTATCTCTCTCTTCCTCTCTGAAATCAATAAAATATATATTTTTTAAAAAGAATGAATGAATCTGGAATGTTCCAGAAGAAACACAG
This sequence comes from Myotis lucifugus, assembly GCF_000147115.1. Lineage (NCBI taxonomy): Eukaryota > Metazoa > Chordata > Mammalia > Chiroptera > Vespertilionidae > Myotis > Myotis lucifugus. The sequence goes on along the minus strand of NW_005872780.1, from coordinate 30,323 downwards.
ACTGAAAGTACACATTAGCCAGCCCGGAAGCCTCTGAGGAGTATGCCTCGGCTCCCTCCCTCCTCTTCTGTCCAACGATGAGCGCTGCTTTGCTAGCTCTCCCGTTAACGACATCTGTCCTGCACAGCATTTGCATTTATTTAAGGGCATCGTCGCTCCTAAATTGTCTTGGCATCTGTCACAAAGAGGACACTCAAGAAATAATCTGTTGATTTGATCACTTCCTGATAAAATGGCTTGCAGGCGGGTTGAATTTGTGGATGACATGAAACCCTGTCACAGCCAGACACTCGCGGTGTATCGGAGCTACCGGCCAGGGCACGTGACATCCTCTGCTTGTAGGTCTTTAACGCCCACCGTGAAGGGGACTGTGACTTTGGCAATAGCTCTAACGGAGAGGTGAGGTGGGGTGGGTGGAGAGCACAGATTCTAGGACCAGAAGGGCAGGCTTCAAGCCAGCTTTGTCCCTTACCGCCGTGTGACCCGGGCAAGTTACTGGTGACCTCTCTCCCCGTCTTTTCCCTTCTAAAATGGAGATAAGATACTAATTTATTACATGTCGTAAGTGACAATCTTAACTTCTTGTGAACTTTGTATTTCTTCTCAAGACTCGCACTGCCCACCCCCACTCGAGCTTGTGCCTCCTCCAAGTCTTCCATCACAAAACCCTGTCAGAACGGAGGCCAGACCCGCCTCAGGCATAGACATCTAAGAACCCTCCTTAGCAGGGAGCCGGGGGAGCCGGGGAGCAGCCACAGGATGGTTTGGACGCATTAGACACCATTCCGAAGCCCAGGGAAGGCCCTCAGCCTGTCGGAGTGCTGCGCTCCTCCCCCTCCGTGGTGCTTTGTTGTACACACATCCTGGGCCAGGTTCCTCCCCAGGAGCTGCGAGGAAGCTCAACAGAACCTTCTCCCATTGAAAAAGGGGTGCGCGGGGATGAAGAAAGGGGTCTGGGTTGGCTGCTCTGCCTGAGGATGCGGAAACTTGTGGATTCACCAGGGGAGGGAAATAGATAATATACTCAGGAAGGAACAGAAATGTGGCTAGGACCCAGGTGGAGTCAGGAAGGGGCTAAGCAGAATGTGGGAGAAGGTTCATGTGGGGAGGGGGAGTCTTCTTAGGACCTAGGATCTCAAACTGTCCTACTTGCCTGAAGGCCCATTCATAGCTGCCCCCCATCTCATTCCTTCCCGTTTCAAATCCCACCCACTCCCCCCCAAAATGTGTCTCCCCTTACAGACCACACGTGCCTGAGTGTTAACGTGACGGAAGTTGTCAAGTCGTCCAACTTGGCAGGAAGGTCCTTCTCTGTGAGTACTGGGAAGAATGGGAACTGGGGATTGTTCAAAAGGGCAGGTGGCTGGGAGTGCGGGGGGATCGGTGTTCAGAGGAAGGACTTGTGAGCCTTTCTGTGCCTTTGCTATGGAAATGGGTCTTCCTATCAGAAAGAATCTGCTTTCCAATCAGTCGGTTTGAAATATTGAGCATGAACTGGCATGAATAAGGCATCATAAGAGTGAAGGCCTTGTCCCCCAACTGCTGGCTCTCTGAAGACCTAAGACGTATAGAGGTAACTATAAAATACACATTCTGGCATCCCCTGTACTGCACAACCGCCAGACTCCTAAACACTATAGCCCGACCTTTGACCAAATCAAACCAGCTCTTTCAACCTCATTGCCCTTGGCCCTTATTCATACTTCTTGATATGGATTCCCTATTGATACAGACTCACCCACCTTCTTCCTGCCTGATGGCCTCTCCCGGCTTCTCCTTCCTACTTAGCTGGACCTTGGATCCCATGATTCCCCTGACCATGTTCTTAGATACCCTCAACTACCAGGCACATCCTCACTTTGGATCCAGCCTCCTCCTCAGTTTGTACGCTCATGTGGCTGAGTGTTTCTGGACTAAATCCTTACATCCACATAGACTAGGGCCACAGCACACTCATGACCTTCCACCTCACTGGAGCCTTGGCATCATTTAACCCATTTCTCTTCCATCTCCTCTGGGCACGGCTCCATCTGTTTCCCCCAGTGTTGACACCGCCTCCCCGCCCCCTGCTCTCTACTGCTCCTTCCTCTTAGCCTATAAACATGCTCACGTCTTTTCCATCCTAGAAAGAGAAATCCCCTGTGGCCTAGTCTATAGGGCGGTGGTAGAAGGGGGCCGGGGCCAGGAGACAGGCTGAGGAGTGAAAGGACCCACAGTGGGTTTGTTCCCTTCTCCCCTGACAGCAGCGGCCATCATTTATGCCAGCTCCTTCTTGAAAAATTATCATCAATAAACAGCCAACACGAACACAGTGCTTGTCATGTCCCAGGAGCTTAACATATGCTGTCTTTTCATCTCCATAACCGACCTACAAAGTGGCTGCTATTATTACCACATTTTTCCTAAATAGGTGAGAAACAAAAGCACAGAGAGATTAAGAAATATGTGCAAGGTCACACAGCTGATACGGGGCAGAGCCAGGCCCGGGTGCCTGGCTGTAGAGTCTGGGCTTTGCCCCTCCTCCCGTGAGACTCTGCCCATGGATTTCTGGCTGGCCTACCCCAGCCCCCAAAACTGCAGCAGAGATGCCAGGACATGCTTGACACCCCAGCCCCCCACCCGTTTAGGCTGCTGGTGCCTCTGCTCTGTGACAATGCAGAAGTAGCTTAGCTCAGTGGTTCCCAGCCATGCCTACATGGAGCTTATTTAAAATGCTCGTGCCTGGTCTGGCTGGGAGGCTCAGTTGTTGGAGCGTCATCTGGTA
>NW_005872780.1:23776-27304 GCF_000147115.1 Myotis lucifugus | reverse complement strand
AAAATCACGCCTGGCTGGACCCCGGACCATTTAAGTCAGAATCTCTATTTTATGTTTTGAAAGATGACTCTTACGAGCAGCCAGGGTTGAGAACACCTGGACAAGTGTCCCCGGCTCTAGCACTCCAGTGTTCCGTGGTGGGGAACCACCCAAAGCTGCAGGTGGGTTGGGCCAGTGACTGGAAAGGCCTCTGAAGTCCCACCTGCAGCCCAGGCAGCTCCAATTCCGTGCGTGGGGGCGGGGGAGGTCCTCTCCGAGAGGCCCCCTGAGCTTGGAGGTTAGGGAGGTGCTTTCCTTGGGCCCGGGTACTTTCTGGAGAAATCACCTAGGGCTTTGGGGCACGGAAGGCTGGACACCTGGGCCCAGGTTCCCTGTGCAGAGGGTGGATTCCTTCCACCCATATCTGGCCCCCAGACAATTCCAGGGTACAAAGTGAGAAGGCCTGATCTGAGCCCTGGGGGGTAGGTGGCCTCTTTCTAGACGCCCTGTCTCTGTCCCAGGTGAATAATTTTGTATGTAATCCAACATGGAACTGGGGTCAGGACTTAGAAAATTCCACCCATAGCCTGCCTGTCATATGGGAGCGCTCAGGCCACTTCATAACCCAGCAGCCCGGGCTGTGTTCTGAATTGCGGATGGCAGGTTGGGAGAAGGACTGCAGAAACCCCGAGGCCCGCAGGGACCAGAGCAGCCTGCAGGACTGCCCCTGCCGAGTCACTTGCAGGAAGAGAGCCGGGGCCGTGTGCTGGAGGGAAGAAACACACCCGCGTTCAGGGGAGGAGACGTTGGCAGGGCCACCTGCCACAGAGGTGATGCCGGAGCTGTCTCTTTGTTGCAGACAGTGACGAACACCTTCCGTGCGGCCAACGTCCAGATCCAGAGCCAGGACCAGAGGCTGCTGACCCTGTGGCTGGACAAGGACCATCGGCGCACTTTCAGGGATGTGGTCAGGTGAGGCCGGGCCTGCCACCTCCTGGGCTGCGTGCCCCATTGGGCAGACCTAGCAGAGCCAGCCCCTCCGATCCCCCCAGCCCCCGCCTCCAGCCTTGCCAGAGGCAGATCCTGAGGCCGGGCAGGTGTTCCTGGTGGGTGTGAACTTGGGCCGCTGCCCTGTGACTTGAATCCAGGAAGAAGGGCAAATGCACGGCTGACCCCGAGTAGCCGAGATTGCCATGAACCTGCAGCTGCAGCCCTCCCGACCCAATGCCCGGTACTGGCACTGCCCCCTGCAACACAAGCTGCCCTACGGTGGCAGCTGTGCCCAGTTCCTGTGACCCTTGTTGGATAAGGACGGCAGACACAGTGACCCATCCAGCCATGTTCTCCTCTCCCAGTGTTCGCCCTCGGCCAGGGGGCTCTTTCTTCTCCTGATGCTCCCTCCTCCCTCTATGGGGCCCCCTCCTCTATACCCTTTAACCCCTGAGATTGGAACCCTGAGATGGGTCTCCTGAGCTGGTCTCTCTCCACTCACAGATTCGAGGTTGCCCCCTGCCCAGAGCCATGTTCCGGGGTCCAGAAGTCCAAGGCGCTATGGCTCAGTTCACACCAGCAGAAGGAGGTGGAAGGGACCAAAGCCAAGCCCAAGCCCCTTCTCATGCCCATCAACACGTTCTCCGGCATCGTCCAGTGAGCCCGAAGGGGCAGTGGACGCACTGAGTCCAAGAGCTGCTGGCCCACGAGGAAGGACACACTACCCACCAGTCCAAATACTCACACCCATGGCCAGAGCAAGGCCAGGCTGCCCTGGACTGGCCCCAACAAGGAGCCAGCGAGTGCCTGGAGCACAAGGAGGCTGGCCGTGAGGTTGATGGAGGCCACACAAAGGCCCCAGGATGCCCGGGCAAAGCTGCGCACACACAAGCCCAGCTCCTGGCACAGCTGTCCGCTCCTTCCAATTCCCACCTCTCCCACTCATGCTCCCCCCAGCCCTTAAAACCACAGTGACAGCTGCTGTTTTGGTCAGGGCCCGCGTCCTGGGGGGAAAATGGGAAGTAGACAAAGGCAACTACACCTCCTCTGCCTCCCACGTCTGCTCCCTTCCCTCGCCTCTGCCCACCTCACCCAACCCTGGGCGTCTCTCTCGGTTGAGAGGAAAGTGTCAGATTCGATAAATGCACACTAAAGTGTTTCTGCTTTTATCTAACACCGGAAATATTCCTATTTTAATGGGGGCTGGGGGCAGGACTACCCTGTGAGTCCACTTGTGCCAGGTAGTGTCTGCCTGACCACACGTTGACGTAGGGACTCCCAAAACAGAGGTGGGAATGCAGGCTAGTTTCAGAGAAACCAGAGATTAGAGACAGTAAAATGCTTGGCTCTCAAGTTCAAAAACTCACACCCAAGGTAAAATAGGGAAGATCAGTGGCCCAGAACCAGTTCCCTCGCCCCCAGGACTAGCTGTGGGTGGGGCAGAAAGGAATACAGAGAACATAAAGGCGAGGCTTGAGCCCATCCCGTTCAGCTTGCAATGAAAGCAAGCTGTAGACCAAACCCTGCCATGCATACACCCCCACCCGACTCCCTCCCACCCCAACCAAATTCGGCGCTGTGAGCAAACCTGTCTCTGGAGGTGGCTGGTTAAGTAAATGTTGGCTAACCTCCTCTGGAGTGTGTACTCCCGAGTTGGACGTCCTAGGTGTAGATTAGAACTAACTCTTTCCGGGTCTTGATGGACCCCGGAAGGGGTGTGGAGTGCCCTCAGCTGCCAGCCCTCTCTGGGGGTGGTCCCAACTGAAGAAGATGGTGTCACCCAGCCATGCCCCTTCCAGGGGGCACCCATGTCCCCCGAAGCAGCTCTGAGCCCTGGGGACAAAAATAGCTGCCTTCTGAGGCTCTGATTGGACGGAGGTGGGTGATAAACAAGATAACAGTGACAAAGAGCCCCATCGATTGTATGCTGGACAGTAGCTGCTGGGGGGAGAAAACTAAAGCGGGTGGGGTTGGTATTTCAGTGAATGTGGCCTTGGGCAGTAACAGGGTGGTCCTGGCCTTTGAGTAAATCCTGAAGATGAGGAAGGAATTAGACTTCTATATTTACTTTCCGCCTCCCGAATAGTTTCACTCGCCTGAAGCAGTTCAGGGGTCAAACTCAGGCTCCTGAGAGACTGAGAGACACTGAACAGTGGGAGTCGTGGGGCTCAGCTTGGAGCGCAGCACCTGTACACGCAGCAGGTGCGGGGAGAGCCAGCAGTGTCCGGCCCAGGAGGACAGGAGGCGGCAGGTGCGGGGAGAGCCAGCAGTGCCCAGGCCAGGAGGACAGGAGGCGGCAGGTGCGGGGAGAGCCAGCAGTGTCCGGCCCAGGAGGACAGGGACATGGCAGGTGGCAGGTGCGGGGAGAGCCAGCAGTGTCCGGCCCAGGAGGACAGGGACATGGCAGGTGCGGGGAGAGCCAGCAGTGTCCTGGCCCAGGAGGACAGGGACATGGCAGGTGCGGGGAGAGCCAGCAGTGTCCTGGCCCAGGAGGACAGGGACATGGCAGGTGCGGGGAGAGCCAGCAGTGTCCTGGCCCAGGAGGACAGGAGGCGGCAG
>NW_005872780.1:0-23249 GCF_000147115.1 Myotis lucifugus | reverse complement strand
CGCAGACCTGGGGCCCCGCTCCTGCCACGCCGGCCCCAGCCTGACCCCCGCAGTCCCGCCACCCGAGGGGCACTGGCTGTGAACGTCACCCTGGCCGAGGAGCCCGGCTCAAACCTCCCAACCGAGAGCGGTGGGATCAGCCACGCCTCCGGCTTCAGGAAAGGACTCCTGGAAAGTGCCCAAGAGCCTTCCCGGCATCTGCCCAGAAGCGTGGTGGGCTCCGGGGAAGGAGCCTGGACCGCATCCGAGGTCCTCCATCCTGTCGCTGCAGGGAGGGAAGAGGCGCCCTGGGAAGAAGGTGCCTTGAAGGTGGTCAGCACCGCCCTCCCTTCGCTGGCCGGGGGTACAGCGCTGGCGAGTCCAGCCAACGTGTCCGGGACCCAGGGGGACTCGGGGACCCTGGGCCTGTCCCCGGAAGGGTTGCTGCGGACTTTCCTTCCCTGCTTGGTGTCCTTGGTGTTCTGGGAGCTGCTGGCGGCCCCTCTGGAGCAGGTGGCGGACGACAGCCTGTTTGAGTACCTGGATGTTGTGGACGCCACCGACCGGCACAGAACCCTTTGGGCCTGGAAGCTGCTGGGCACGGCGGCGGGCGTGTGCGGCATCGCAGCCTTGGTGGAGCAGCTGGACTGCTCCCTGCAGGCCAGCGGCCCCCGGGGGGTGGTGTCCTTCTACGGCTACGCGCTGGTCAGCGTCCTGGCTCTGCCGGTCAGCACTGTTTTCCCCGTCCCCCTGTGCAGGCGGCGGGAGCCCAGCTGCAAAACCAGCAAAGCGCTCTCTCTGGTGGAGGGCGACCCCCGCCTCCTCCTCCTGGCCATCACTGTCTTTCTGGTCGGAGCCGTCACCAGCACCACCCAGAACTTTCTGTTCTGGCACATGCAGGACCACGGCAGCAGCGAGCTGGTGATGGGCTTCTCCGTGGCCCTGGGCTTGCTGGGGGAGGTTCTCCTCCACCCGTTCAGGGCCACGTTGCTTAGAAAACTGTCCAGACTGGGAACCCTAGGGCTGGGGCTGGGCTGCCTCTCGGGGCAGCTGCTGTACTACTCCTTCCTCTGGAGCTGGTGGTCCGTCCTCCCAGTGCAGGTCTTGAGTGCCGTCAGCCATGGGGCTCTGTGGTGGGCGGTGGGCGCCTCCCTAGAGGACCTGGCCACCCCCGGAATGGAGAGACCTCTGAGTGCCATGTTCCGAGGCCACTTCTATGGGGGTGGGGCCAGCCTGGGCAGCTTCGTGGGGGGCTTCGTGGCGAGGCGCTTCAGCCTGGCGGTGCTCTACCAGGCCAGCTGTGCCGTCCTGGGGCTCTGGCTGGCCCTCTTCCTGTCCGTCCGGCCCAGGCTGCCCCAGGAGCCGAGAGTCAGCTACTCGAAGCTGCTGGTCGTGGAGGCAAGTGACACGAGCGACTCCGAGCAGGGGACCGAACGGGACTGTCTTGTGAAGGCCAGTCTGGGAAGGAGCCAAAGGACTGGACAGAACTCGGCCTGCTGAGGACAGAGTCCCCGCGTCCTGCCCGGGGCTCCACGGGCCTTGGGAGAGAGAGGGCACGTCGATGCGGAAGCCCCACAGGTTCCTCTCCCTGTCGGATTGCAGCTCAATTTTGTAAAAAGTCATGGAGGAAAAAAGAACATTTGCTAAAAAAACAAAGTTCCCTCTGTGGTCACTGCCTTTTGGTCTATGAGGTTTGCCAGAGCTTTACTAGTACGGATCCTGTGCTGCTGAATCCGGCCATGGCGGGAGCGCTGGGATCAAACCGGCAGTGCCAGGGTGACCATGGGGCCTGCAGGATTCCAGCAGCAGAGGGAGCAGCTGGCTTTGATGAGTCCTGTGCATTCCTGTGGGTCCTAAAGGGCCTGTGCCTGATCCTATTAGAGCCACGCCTGGGCAGGTAAGAGTTGTCATGAAAACCAGAACTCTCTCTCTCTCCCCACTGATACACGGGTGCCCACACTCACACCCAGGTACTTAAGTTTCCAATAAGAGAAGATGATGGAGATGTAATATGTCCAGGGGAGAGGAGGTGGGAGTTCATGGGTTTTCATTCTTACTCTCAAATGTGTCACCGGGGATAGAATCCTGAGAACTGCCTTCCATTCTTATGTCAGAGCAAAGGCAATGTCACGTCCTTTGGACTCGCATTTTACACACTCCCCTCACCTCTGCTTTGATTAGTGTGCGGCGGCCTCCGTAGGGTTCAGGTGCCACAGGTAGTCCACACGGCACCTGTGCCTAATCACTTGGTTGGGCGCTTTTGCAAACCCTCCCCACATCCCAGAAAATGGTCCTTTATTCCAGGGAACAGAGCCCAAGTCTTCTATCTTATAATCAGGTGAGTGTAGGATATTGGGTTTAGAAGGGGCCTCAAGCGCAGAAAATGTCTCATAGCTGGGGAAAGGGACACACCAGGATGTCCAATGGGTTAGTCATGGTTCTAGCAACTTTGACTTAAAAGTTCCTAAGGGTTCAAATAACCAACAAAAAATAACCTCTACCTTCAATACTAGTAATTAGGGATTCATTTGTCTTACATAAGAAGTCTAGGGGTAGGCAGTCCAGAACTAGTACAGCCGCTTCGAGATGCCACCGGGGACCCAAATCTTTTCATCTCTTTGCTTCATCATCTTTGGCATATAGGTCTCCCTCCCATATTGTTCACTCTTACACGGTGGCTCTGCAACTGCAGGCCTCTCATCCATGCTCCAGGGAGCGAGAGGATTGAATGCCTAGGTCAGGAAAACAAGAAACTTCCCAGAAATTCATAGCCTCCGTCTGCTCACGTGGCCACCCTGAACTGCAAAGGCGTCTGGGAGGTGGAGTGTTTTCCAGTGGGCACATTTACACCCCAAGCAAAATCAGGGTCCTGTGAGGAAGAAGAGGGGCTGGCACTGCCTAGCCCAGTGCCAGAAGCGGAGCTCACATTCAGGCCTGTCTCGTTCCAAAGCCTGCGTTCTTTCTGCACAGCAAGCCTGCTTCCCACAGAAATGCCCTTAGCAACTAGACCTCCCACCGCAACCCTAGGAATAACGCAAATTTGTTCGCTGCATTTTACAAAAAGAAAATGGAGTCTTGGAAAAGTCACACAGTGGGTCACGGGCACAAACACCACCAGAGCCCTGATCTCCTTTACCCCAAATTTAGTGCGTTTTCTGCTGCGCCAGCAGGTCCACGCCTGCCTGGCCACCCAAGTCACCTGAGGAGCATATCCAAGAAGACAGGTTCCTGGGCTCCTTCAGAATCTCTCAGGTGGGGCCCAGGATCCCCCAGCGATGCAAACTCCAAGCGAGTCTGTGGCGAACCACGCCCTGCATGCCTCGCCACTCCTTTGCTGAATGCTTCTTAGCCCGAAGTGAAAAGAACAGTAGCTACTGAGTGTTACTCTATGTAGACACTGTTCTAAACACTTCACAGGTGTCACTCCTTTAGTCCTGAAGCACCTTAGCTGGAAGCCATTATTACCATATCCAATTTCCAGATGACAAAGCTGACCGCTAAGTAACTGGCTTGAGGACACACAGCTAGTAGGTGGCAGAGCGGGGCTTCTGAGCCAGCCTGGGGCCGAAGCCTGAAACTCATCTCTGCTCTGTGGCCAAGAAATTGGACAAAAGATGGAACATTAAATATTAAGGTTTAAGGCGGCTATCACTTGAAATCTACTGGGTAGAGATAGCATTCACTATGTAGACAGAGCATACAGTAATACCAAAATGCAAGCACATGTGTGTTCCTAACATAAGCAAGAGGGTGAGGAACAAGCGCTGGCTTAAGGAAAGAGCTGAGAAAGTGAGTGTGGTTCCGCAGGAAGAAGAGGAAAAGGAGGAGAAAGAGGAGCACGAGGTGGAGGAGGAGGAAGAGCTGAAAGGAAACTGAGTGATATCATGGTTTAAGGATCTAAACATGCTGAGAAATTTGTTTTTCTGGCTATTTATTATTTGACTAGCCTCTGTTTGTAAAGAATTATGCTACTTATCATGGAAAATACAAGAATGAATAAAACACATAACCTCCTACCCTCAAGATTTTCTGGGAGATTTACTTCTTTTTTTAAAAATATATTTTTATTGATTTCAGAGAGAGAAAGAGATAGAAACATCAATGATGAGAGAGAATCATTGATGGGCTGCCTCCTGCACCCCCCCTCCTGGGTATCGAGTCCGAAGCCCTAGCACCCCTGACCTGGAATCGAACCGTGACCTCCTAGTTAATAGGTCGATGCTCAACCACTGAGCCACACCGGCCAGGTGGGAGATTTACTTCTATACGTACACACATACATAGGAAGCACAAGATACTGAAAAATGCCACACACACACATACAGGCACATGCACACACACAAAGCAGTACAGGAGTTTAGGGAAGAGAGAGATTTCTGCCTCAAGAAGTCAAGGAAGATTTTGTGGCATTACATTTCAGCTAAGCTTAAAGGACAGGAAAGCTAATCAAAGAGAGGGTGGTAACTCGGGGAAGGGCATTCCAGGCAGAGGGAGGAGTGTGAGCAATGTTACAAAGGTGGCAAGTATGGGGTCTTCTTGGAGAATAGCAAGAAATATCAAGACTGGAAAGATGGCTTAGAACCAGATCAAGGAAGGTTTGATTCGGTAGACTTTAGGTAAACCATGGAAGGTTCTGGACAGGGTCATGATAGGTGAGGACCGTGCTGAGCTTTCTTTAAAAAAAAAAAACACCACTAGCTTTATTGATGTATTAATTGACAGGTAATAAACTGCACACATTTAAATTGTACAATTTGATAAGTTTTTAATATATATACACCTCCGAAATCAACACCACGATCAACATAGTGAACATATAGATGCCCCCCCCAAATTTCCTCCTGCCCCTTCGCAATCCCTCCTTTCTCCCTCACTCTACCTGGTCTTAGCACTGCTTTTTAAGGTCTACTTTCTGTCACTATACAGGGGTGGGCACAAGTAGATTTACAGTTGTGATAATCAGAGCCTGCACGTCTTTTTCCATATGAACAACTATAAACCTCCTTTTGTCGACCGTGTCTGCATTTTTAGAGACTTTCATAAGTACTCCTCTATGTCCGACTTCTTTCACTCGGCATAATTGCAGTGACTTCTGACACCAACTACCCGGAGTTAGGCCATACTCTGCAGGTTAAGGGCACACAACTGCCCTCAATTCAGACACCCTCACTTCTGACTAACTGGCTACAGATTTGAAGGGGCTCACTCCCCACTCAGGTTCAATAATTCATTAGAACCATTCACATGGTTCAGGAACGCTCTATACTTAGGATTACGGTTTCATGATAACCAAAGGACACAAATCAGAAGCGGCTGAAAGAAGAGATGCAGGGGGCGCGGTCTGGGAGGTCCCAAGTGTGAGGTGTCCCGTCCTCTCCCTGTGGAGTCAGAATGTATCCTGCGGTCAGCACACTGATGCAACAATGGAGGGAGTATTACCAACCAGGGAGACTCACCAAGCTTTGGAGTCCGTGGCTTTTAGTGAGGCTTCATTATATAAGCCTGACTCGTTGAATCATTGGCCTGTGGCTCAATTTCCAGTCCCTTTCTCCTCCCCAGAAATCAGAAGGGCAGGATATTATGTGGCTCAAAGTCTCAAATTTCTAATATGTGATTGATCTTTCTTGCATGGACAATGCGTCTTCAGAGTCACCGCATTCGCACAAACACAGGTGTGGTCTGAGAGGCCCATCATGAATAACAAAATCATGTACACAAACAGAACAAGACAGGACGAACAGGACAAGCTAAATGTCACAGGAGAAGTTCAAACAGTGAGCACTTCATGAAGTCTGGGGCAGGTACGGTGGCTGAGGGCTGGGCGCTCAGAGACACCCTGAGGAGATGATGAAGGATAGGCTTGCACATTGAAGAAAGAACTGGGACTTGCATGCTTCGACTTCGAGCTGTGACTTTTACTCTGTTGACTAGCCAGCGGGTCAGTGAAACTTCATAAAATCAAAACTAAATAAATGTTTCGCTCCCAGCCTCATGGCTATCAGAAATGTCAAGTTCTAACATATGTTGGTTCCAGCTAAAAGGAAAGCAAATATTGAATGAGCTATTAACTTTTATTCTCAGGTTTACTTTAAACTATTATTTCCCAAATGACTTTTGTACACTTAATCCTAGTGGGGTGGGGTGGGGCAATTAAAAAAAAATTCAGTGGCTCAGTGGTTGAGCGTCAACCTATGAACCAGGAGGTCACAGTTCGATTCCCAGTCAGGGCATACGTCCGGGTTGCAGGCTCGATCCCGGATCATGCAGGAGGCAGCCAATCAACGATTCTCTCTCATCACTGACATTTCTATCTTTCTCTCCCTCTCCCTTCCTCTCTGAAATCAATAAAGATATATTTGTTTGAAAAAGAATTCTGTGGCCAGGGAGAGGTCAATGGGGAAAAAGGAGACATATGTAATACTTTAAACAATAAAGAATTTAAAAAAATAAAAGGATTCTGTGGCTAACCGGTTTGGAAAATGACGTAAATTATTGTCACTTCTGAGAAAATTACAATAAACATTGGCAATTAAAGACTTGGAAAAGCCCTGTAGTCAATAAACTTGTTAGCTCTGTTGGACCTGTAATTCCCCTTTTATATCCAGTACCACAACCTTCTTCCGGGTCACACCGACCACGATCTTGTAGAACTAATACTCTCCACAAGAGACTTTGGAAAACACCACCGTTGGCATTTTCTGTGCGAACCTGGCAACTCAGCAGTCAGTGCTCAGGGACAAACCTGGGCTCCCACACCCTGCTGAGAACTTGACAAAGCTTCTCTCATTGAGCCAGAGCATCCGCTCTCTTCACAAGTGGAGTAACTGCGGTTCAGAAAGGTTACAATTCCAAACCAGGTGTGTCTGAGCCAGTCCTCTCCACCTCGATGTTAATAATGATTCCGATTAGTGGAGAGGCTATTCCTCGCAGGGGAGCGAGCGATAACCAGAGGCAGGGACAAGGCGGGGACGACTCATTGAGTTGGCTTGTGGATTCCGTGGCTTTCACATGCGGAGTGGTGGAAGATAGGCTGGAGACATGGGTTGGAATCAGATGTGGACACCCTAAATGTCACCCTAAAGGAAAGGGAACTCACACGGGGTGACTGTGCCCACCCTCTCTGTGCCTAACATCTGCATACAGTACCGCCTGTCATGCTCATGTTACAGCAGGGGAAGTGGAGGTGCCGGAGATTAACTGACTTAGTTGCTCAGGGTCATGACCGTTAGGGGGTGGAGCATGGTTTGAGCCCAGATATGACCATTGCAAATCCCGTGCTCCCAGGAAGGGAAGGTGTCACAGCCAGGGAAGAGGCCCTGAAGCTTTCTGACTCTCTTTTGCCAGCTGCGTTGTGAGCAATGGGTCTGAGTTAGGGAGCTTCCGGGGCTGCTGGGATGTCTGCTTTGGACAGACCATTGCGACGGTCCAGGTAGGAAGGGACTGCATCTCAATAGCCAGCGAGGATCTAATGACAAGGTCATGTATGGGCTATGGACTGAATTGTGTCTCCTCCAAATTCATAAACTGAAGCCCAAACATCCAATATTTGGTAGGGCCTTTAGTTCATGATTAGGGTTAAATGAAGTCATAAGGGTGAGGCCCTAATCCGTGAAGATTGGTGTGTTTATGAGACACCAGAGAACACTCACACTCCACCACTCCACCTCTCTCTCTCTCTCTCTCTCTCTCTCTCTCCACACACACACTCCCCACCTGAAGTGCACAGAGGAGAGGCTACATGAGGACCAGTGAGAAGGACATGTCTATAAGCCAGGAAGAGAGGCCTCACCAGAAACTGCATTTGCCAGCACCTTGATCATGAACTTCTCGCCTCCAGAACTGGGAGAAAATAAATGTCTGTTGTGTTCAGCTGGAGAAGACGAAGGCAGTATGCGAAGGAGTTTCCAAGGTGGGATCAGTAACATAGCCCTTGGCTTTTGATTGGATAATGAGGTGGAGAGTTAAGGAAGGAGGTATCAAAGGTCATAGATGATTTTACCATTTTGAATCCGTATGAGGGAGAAAGTCTGTAGAAATGGCAGAATTCGGAATGATGGAAAACGGATGCATAGATCAGAATGATGGAAAACGGATGCATAGATCATAAACGTTAAAGACAATGCAGCAATCACTCCTAATCCTGCTCGCTCCCTTCCTGCAGTCGCTGACTGTCGCCGAGACCACAGACATCACTGTTTGGTGACACTTGTGACGTAGGGAAGAGCAGGAGGCATTCCCAGTAGCCAGAGGCTTTCCACAGCCACGCCACCCTCTTGTCAAGCCTGGTTGGGGAGTAGCTTGGAGCCAGGAGGTTGGACTGGACTGGAGTTCTCCATCCTGGGAGCCTGTGGTCTGAGACAGGGACGCGGCTCAGTGCGGTGTCTTCTGCTACAGAGTCAGGTTGGATGTGACCCCTTGAGCAAAGCACTTACCCCGCTGGGTCTCAGCTTCCGAGTCTGAAAATCAGGGGCCTTGGCCTCCGTGACCTTCCAAATTTGTGCCATTCGATGGTGACTTGATTCCTTCCTTTGAGGAGCCGGGCGTTTTCTCCTGAGGATACAGGTTACCCTAAGGCTGCCACGGCCCTGCCCCGGCCCCTCTCACCTGGCAGAGCAGCACAGCATCCTGGAACCTGAGAGACAGCAGGACATTGAATGACTGTCAACTTCCTTCCCTGAACCTGGCACAAAGCCCTGGGTGTGGTGTGCAGTGTGACCACATTGAGCCTCAGCCCCAACCCTAGGGGAGAGAGCCCCTAGACCCGCCTGCCCTCAACGTCAGGGGAGGGTGGGGAGGGTGGGAGGAGGGCGAGCGGGGAGGGCATGGACCAGAGGGTCAATCTGTGGGAACTGAACTGCATGCCTGTGCGTGACGGCTGCAGCGTGGGGTCTGTGATGGAAGGGGCACCACCTGTGTGGGGAACTCATTCCTGGTGGCATCCAACTTCCCACTCCTCCCCACCCCCCACCCCACCCCATCCCCAGCTGAGCTCCTGTCAATCATCACAGGTCGAAGCCTCGGATTCCTGTATCCCCTCTGCCCTCTGCAAGGAGTGGGGGTACCCTCTTGCTCCAAAAATCCATTGTCTACCTCCACGTGGGGTGGAAGGGCAGTAAGATGGGGCTGGAGAGGGTTTCTGAGAGCAAACCGAGACAAGGAGGGAGGGAAGGAGGAAGGGGTTCCACCAGCAGTTCAGCATCTTTCCACCAGGAGGCACCAAACACATTGGGAAAACTCCCCAGTGGCTTCCTTGGGCAAACAGGGTCTGGCCCCCTTCCCAAAGCTCCAGCTCAGGCTGAGGCGGGCTCCCTGAAGACCCTGTAGCTCTAGGAGCCTGGAACTTACAGAAAAACCCAAGGATCAGGTGCCAATTGCGGGCCGGCTTTGTGTGAGAGATAGGAGGTGTGTCAGGAGAGGGGTCTGGGGAAAGGGGCCAGCTGCCAGGACCTGCACTGGACTTGGCCTGTAATAAACACAGGTGCCAACAGCTGGCCCAGCCCAGAGCAGCCCCAGGCATTGCTTCCGGAGGAGACAGGCCACCCGAATGCTGCCTTAGTCTTGGTTCAGGCTGGGAAGGAGTTGGTGTTCGTGTGAAAGAAACGGGACAAGTGTTCCACTTGAGTTTCCTAGAACTGATAACGGGCCCCATGGGGTCTGAGCCACAATAATAACTTCAGCTCCACAGATCTGCACCCCCTGCTCCTCAGCCTCCCTCCCCTTCCAGCACTGGCTGCACCTGTTTATTTCTGGGTGCCTACAGCGAGGGCCTCTGGGTGTCTACAAATGAGTCTGATCTCACCAGGCATCCACCGGCCCCCGTTACCAACGGGAAAAGCTGAGAGGGTTTGTCACGGAGACCTGCAGGGAAATCCCGGCACCCTCTGACGTCACCGTGTTACAATGTCTTCCTTTTCTCTGGTAGCAGACGGCGTCAACAAACAGTCCTTCTATTTCTCTTGGCAAGTTCCATCGAAATCTGGGTGTCCTTTTCCCAGACAAGAAGAGTATGCCTCCAGGAAGGAAAGAATCAAACGCATGCTTTTGCTTAGAGGGGGGATGACTGGCTTTCTAGGTTTCTGCTGGAGGATAGTGAGAAGCTTGCCCTCGGTGCGACAGATTCGCTAAGAGAGACACTGAACCTGCGGTGACTGAAGTCAGAGGGCTGTGAACCGATGCCGCCAGGGGCCGCCATCTCTAAGGAAAGTTGATAGAAAGATCTGCATGCCCGTCACAACAGCTGCCCGCCTTGCCTCTGAGCCCAGCTGTGAGCAGCAGGCACCCCTGGCTGTGCCCGTCCCTGGGACTCAGAATGCTTGCACATTTGAAGAAGTCTTTCCTTCCATAGAGGACCAGAGGTATGTGGGGTAATATCTACATTCTGTTTAGCATTGTCTTGGATAGGGACTGAAAAAGCCTTTAGAAAACAAAATATGGCCCTAACCGGTTTGGCTCAATGGATAGAGCGTCGGCCTGCGGACTCAAGGGCCCCGGGTTCGATTCCGGTCAAGGGCATGTGCCTTGGTTGCGGGCACATCCCCAGTGGGGAGTGTGCAGGAGGCAGCTGATGGATGTTTCTCTCTCATCGATGTTTCTGACTCTCTATCCCTCTCCCTTCCTCTCTGTAAGAAATCAATAAAAATATATTTAAAAAAAAAAAAAAGAAAACAAAATATGCCAAAACCGGTTTGGCTCAGTGGATAGAGCGTCGGCCTGCGGACTGAAAGGTCCCAGGTTTGATTCCGGTCGAGGGCATGTACCTGGGTTGTGGGCACATCCCCAGTGGGAGATGTGCAGGAGGCAGCTGATCGATGTTTCTAACTCTATCTTTCTCCCTTCCTCTCTGTAAAAAATCAATAAAATATATTTTTTTTTTAAAAAAAAGAAAACAAAATATGTTCTTAAAATAACTCTGTTAATCAGTGGCCAGAAATCTGTCTCATTGTAACCGAAATGATCTAAGTAAGAATAGCCTGGGAGAGAAGAGCCACCTGATGTCACTGCTTCGTTCCAACTGGGGCCACCACCGTTCGCGGCCACCACCAATGGCCATGAGTGCCGGAGGCTAGCAGAACAAGTTTTCTTGTATGAAGGGAACTTAGTGTATGAGTGTTTATACGGTTTTCTATTCATTCATTTGACATTTTTTTCTGAAAATGTATGCTTTTTACCCGTTTTCCAATGCATTGCGTGTATAATTGTTGAGGCAAAAACTGCTGCATGCCTACCCAATATTCATTCTTCTCTCTTTACTCAAATTGTGTTCCTAAACCATTGTATTTCAAGTAAAACGGTTACCTTCCCAGATTCCCTTGCATGTGGAAATGTGCATTTTTACCACTACCGTTACCACAATTCATCAAAGCAGAACGCTCCCAGGTGTAGGCCCCACCTCCTACATAGGCTCCGCCCCCTCCTGCTCCCCTTTCCGTAGAGGAGAAGCAATCATCTTGAAACCAGAAGTTGGCCGGCCTGAGCAAGGAAAGCCTACAGTCGGGTGAACACAGTTTGTTTTCGTTTTTGCTTAGTTACGCTCATCAGAGGTTTGTGTTCCGTATTTTCAAAAGACCTGTTTTTAGTTTTGATCATTTTATTCTTTTTTGTTTCCTTTTCACCGCTGCCATTATGTGTTATTCCTTCTTATTTTTGTGACTTCCCTCCATTGCTCTTGTTCTTTTCTTTTTTACTTCTTGAGTTACACACTTAACTCTTCCGTTCTCAGGATTTCTAATTTGCCCATAAATGTAGTCAAAAGTTTTAATTTCCCTCATGTATTGCTTTAGTGCACATCTTGACATTGTAACTCAGCACAAACTTTGGCAATGTGACTCAGTTCTCAATATTTCATAATTTCCCTCGTCATTTCTTCTTTAGCCCAGAGGTAACTTAATTTTCCCCCCAGGAATATGGGATTTTTAAGTGTTCTCTTTTTATTGAATTCTAACTTTATTTCATTATGGTTTTGAAATTGTTCTTTGTGACTTGTGAAAGATTTCCTTTGTTAATTAAAAAGAAGTATGTCTGTGTAGACATATTTTAGTTCAAGATTATTTAATTGTATTAGTCAAATATTCTATTCTGCTATTTTTGGTCTGCTTGATGTATCATATTCTGGAAGAGTTGAATAGCCCGGCTGGTGTGGCTCAGTGGTTGAACGTCGACCCATGAACCAGGAGGTCACAGTTCGAGATTCCTGGTCAGGGCACGTGCCCAAGTTGTGGGCTCAGTCTCCAGTGGGGGGCAGGCAGGAGGCAGCCAATCAGTGATTCTCTCTGAGCTTTGATGTTTCCATCTTCCTCTCCCTTCTTCTCTCTGAAATCAATTAAAAATAAAACACATTTTTTAAAAAAATCTCCAAATATAATTTGGATATATCCATTTCCCCCATTTTAACTGTTTGTTGCTTTATATATTTTGAGGTTACATTGCTGAGTGCATGTATGTTTATGATTGTCTTTTTTATTTATTATTTCTTATTAATATATAACATTTCTATTTGTTACCTGTTATTTTTCACCTTAAATTCATTTTTTTCTCCTGATGCTAAAATTGTTACCCTAAAGTTCTTTCTTTTATAATGTGGTTAATAAAATACTATTAAATATTAAATAAAATATTAAATAAATATTACTTGATATTAAATATTTCATATTAAAATATTAAATAAAATAATATTAAATGTTGACCGGGGTCGTGTTTTTAACCTTTTATTTTCCAATTTTGCTCCAATGTTCTCTTGCTAACAATATATTATTGCATCTTGGTTTTTTTATTGGCTAAAAATTTTGATTTGTGAGTTTAATTCATCTCATTTATATTTATTAATGTTATTTTAGGACTTCTTTCTGCTACCTCATTTTGTGTTTTCTATTTACTATACTTTCTTTCTACTCCTTTACATCTTTGGAATAGTTCCAAATTTCTTTTCTTCAAATGACAAGTTTAGATTTTTCTACTTTCCATTGACAAGATCAAATTATTCTGTCAAAAATAATACATTCCATTTATACTCTTCTCGTGGTTAACCTAACTTATTATGACCTTTATTTATGTTTATTCTTCCCCTGTCGATATCTTAAGCTTAACAAATCTATACTTAAAAGGGGCAAGTACCCTAGCATCTTCCATAACCCTCCAGTCTTCCCTCCCCTCACCAGTTTCCTATTCTCCTTCCCCAGCCATGCTTCTACTCTGACTTTATTTCTGAATTATCTATGATATATATTTTTTTACAGGATAGAAGCATTGCTAATTAAGGTAACCTTATACTTTTCTAGACTGTGTTCTCCCCTTTACTTTGCATGCTTCATTGCTCCTTCCCGGATTCATTTCCCATCTTACCGAGGCACTGCTCCTTTTAAAATGCTTTCAAGGGAGGTCAACTTTTGGAATGGTGAAGTGAGGATCTTGGTGAACCACTCTCCCATAAAAACAACAAAAATACTGACAGAACAACTTAAATCAGCCATTTCAGAACTTTGGAAATGTATCAAAGCCACTGAGGGAACTGAAAAATCCTCTCTCCAAGAGAAACTACTGAACTTGAATAAAAGAGTAGGAATTGTAACTGGGGCCATTCCTGTCCTCTCCCCCGCCCCGCTTCCCCCACATCCGTGGCCCAGTAGCCATGGAAGGTCAGCAGGCTCACAGCTAACGGAGAACACTGACCTCTTTGGTGCTATGTTAAAAGCCCCATCCCTAGACCACAGACAATATTTGTCCAAATTAGCAGCTACCAGGAAAACATCCATTCCCAAGGTGTTGTGGCTGTGTGATGTGACTTGGGACAGTGGATGAACCTTCCCAAGGCCATTACCCCCAAAAAAGAAAAAAAAATAGAAAACAAATAGCAATCTGCTGTAAATACCTCAACTGCCTAAGGCTGTGATTTGGGTTGAAACAAACAAGAGCAAAGGTTTAAAAGTAAGCCCTGGGGAATTAGAAAGCCACAGGGAACTCTGAAAAGCTCCAACATATTCTTGGGGATCTAGAAGGCTGCACACATGTGCATTCTTGGGAAAGACCTTGGAAAGAAGGCTCCAGTCACTCACCTCTGGCTGACCTTCAGGCCCTGTGCACTTAGAAAGCGAAAGCTAAGGCTGTTCAGGCATTCAAGCTGCCTCAAGTTTGAATGTGTACCTTCAGACATTGTTCCCCTTGTCAAAGGGTAAAGACACACAAACAAGGCATTAAAAAAAAAAACTTCAGACCAATCATTGACTCACCACTAAATTATACTGAACCAGGAGTGAACCTTAGAAAACATGCTTAAAAAATAAGATCTTAAAAAAGGGGCCTAGCAGAGAACTCAAGGGCTTCACGCTGCAGGGAATGTAGAATCTATAGAATTAATCAGGAAAGTCATTTAACAAATAACCAGCAACAAGAACAAAAAACAGCAACAATGACAAACCTGAGGAAAGAATGTGATCTCAAGTTGTTACAATATATTATGTTAAATGTGTAATTTTGACAAAATTTAAAAGATATGTAAAGAAACAGAAAAGTATGTCAGATACCCTGTAAAATGAATAACCAACAGAAAATATTTCTGAGGAAGCAAGGATGTTTAAGTTAATAGACGAAGACTTTAAATTAGCTAGTAGAAATTTTTAAAAAACTAAAGGATACTATGTCTAAAAAATAAAAGGAAATTATGATAATAGTATCTCACCAAGTAGAAAACATTAACAAACAATAGAAATTACAAAAAACACTCAAATAGAAATTCTAGAATTGAAGAGTACAACTGCTAAAATGAAAACTTCACTCAATAACAAATTTGGACTATCAGAAGAAAGAATCAACAAACTTGAAGATAGGTTAATAGAGATTATCAACTCTCAGGAAAAGAATTTTAAAAAAAGAACAGAGCCTCAGAGACCTATAGAATAATTTAAAGCATACCAATATACACCTAATAAGAGTCTCAGAAGGAAAAGAAAAAAATAGAGAGAACAAATAATATTGGAAGAAATTGTGACTGAAAACATCCCAAATTTGATTAAAACAGTATATTCATCCAGGAAACTTAACAAACTCCAAATAGAATAATTCAAAATAACATCATAGTCCAACTGGTAAAAGTCAAAGACAGAGAGAGAAAATCTTGAAAGCTACAAGAGGAAACCCATTTATCATGTAGATTAATAAGATTAACAGCTTAGTTCTTAGCAGAAATGATAAAGACAGAAGACAGTGAAATGACACCTTCAAAGTGTTGAAAGACACAGACTATCAATCAAGAACTCTATACCTAGCAAAACTCTCCTTCAAAATTAAAGGTGAAATTAAGATATGTCTAGATAAACAAAAACAGAGAACTTGCCACTAGCAGACCTGCCCAGAAATGCTAAAGGGAGTTCTGCAGGCTGAAATAAAAGGAATTAGACAGTAACTAGAATTCACATGAAGAAATAAAGAACACTAGTATAGATAACTATATAAGTAAATATAAAAGACAGTATACATATATTTTTATTATAATTCTTTTTCTCCTGATTTAATAACAACTGCATAAAGCAATAATTATAAAACTGTATTATAATAAGAACTTTTAAAAAGGCTAGCAGAGGGCTTATACTATATCAAGATATAATTTGTATGACAATAATAGCACAAAGGAGGAGGAAGAGAATGGAGATGTATTGGAGCAAAGTTTTGTGGACTATTGAAATTAAGTTAATATCTACCCAAACCAGATCGTTTTAAATTAAAATGCTAATTGTAATACCAAGGTCAACCACTAAGAAAATAATTTGTTAAATGGTTTCAAAGAAGATCCAGATATGATAAACTTTTTGAGAATTTATGTGCCTAACAATATTTTTAATTCATGATGACAATTTAATAATAGTTAAGATGCATTAAAAATTCTAGAATTTGAAAAGTCTTTGCCCTTAAGTCTTTTGAAAATACTACTCCATTGTTATACTGCATCCAGTTTCATGTTGAGAAGTCTGATATCAACATATTTCTAGTTTCTTGTAGGTGATCTGCTTTTTCTCTGGAAGGTTTTAGAATTTTCTTTTTCAACACAACAACAAAATAATAATAAAATGCCTAGGAATAAATTTAACAAAAAATGTACAAGACCTATATAAAGAAAACTTTAAAATTCTGTTGAAGGACCAAAAAATGAAAAAAGATTGAAACAAATGAAAAAGCATACCATGTTTTTTGATTGGTAAATTCAACATCTCAAAAATGTCAATTCTCTGTACGTACATTAATTTATACATTTAATGCGATCTCAATAAAAATATTAACTAGGTCTTGTTTCATTGATTACTTTATTTGGAACTAGAGAATCTGATTCTAACATTATATGTGAAAATAAATAAGAATAACTATTAAAGCTGAAAAAGTAGCAAAGTGGAAGGATGCCAGCTCTAAAAGATGTAAGCAAACACACTTGAAGTCTGAATGTACAGACCTATTGAACAGAAAATGTTCAGGAAGAAAAGTTGGACTAGTCAAAAATGATTTGAAGACTGTTGGACAACCATCAGAAGAGGGAAAGGTGAAGATGGATTTTACCTCACACCTGCCTCACAAGATAAATTCCAATTGGCTTAAAGATAAAAATGTAAAACTTAAAACCACAAAAGTGAACGAATTCCTTAATAACCTTACAATAGGAAGTCTCTCTAACTATGACTCAAAATCCAGAAGCCATAAAAAATACTAATGTTTTAATGCATGGAAAATAAAGTTAAATTTTACCCAAAAAAACACCATAAGTCAAAACACCAAAGACAAACAAGGAAAAATATTTGCAACTCACTTCATGTACAAAAAGATTTTCTCCCTACAAATCTACAAACCTACGAGGAAAAGACCAACAAACCCAATAGATTGATCGGAGAAGGTTAACACCGGCAGTTTATAGAAAAGAAAATACAAATGCATTGACCCTGCAATCCCACTTCTTAGAAATTATCCTGCAGATTATACCTGCTTTTGTGTGAAATAATGTTTATACTGTTATTTATTGCAAAAAAAATGGAAATAACTTAAATTTCCATTGATAAGAGACCAGCTAAAGCTATGGCATATAGAACATCATATAATTAAATCAGCTGTGTATATATTGATATGGAAAAATGTCTAATATATATTCAATTTAAAATTTTCAAAGTAAGGGGCAGAAGTGTCTATGTGCCACCTTTTGTATAAATATTTTTTAAAAAGAATGTATTTGCATAAAGAAACTCTGAAAAATTCACAAAAAGGAATGAAAGTGATGATATTTGGGGAAGAAGTGAGAATTGGGTAGATGAAAGAAGGAATGGAAGTTGGACTTTTCACTGCACCTTTTTGGATTCGTTGAATCATGACAATAAATTATTTGTTTAAAATTAAAAATTAAATTTAAATGCTTTTCTATTTACTTTCCATATTCTTAAATTTCATTGTACTATGTCGAGGTGTGGTGGTTGTTTTCAATTAGAGGGCTCTTCTGGAAATCTTGGTCATTTTTTTCTTCAAATATTCATTCTCTCCATTTTTTTTCTTATGAAACTCCTATTGTTACTTAGATTTTCCAATTTTTACTTCAATCCTCTGTATCTTCACTTTTATTCTTTCTTTCCTTCTTCCTGAGGCCTCTGGGAAAGTTCCTAAATATGGTCTTCATTCACTAATGTGTTGTTTATATCCGTACTGCCATTCAATGCACCCATGAGCTATTTCACTCAGTTTTCTTATCCCATATGTCAATCAAATTTGCTCATCATTTTTGCCTGCTCTGGTTTCGTATTTTCAATATCTTCTCTCATCTCTCTGAGGATATCTGTTGTTTATTTTAAACTCTTATTCCTTTGACCCATCAGTTCCGCTTCCTTTGGTACAGGTTCTCCAGTCTGTTGCCTTTCTCTTATAACAGGTGTCCTCCTCAGACTTCCCATTACAGTGGAACCGAGGTTCTCGAACTTAATTTGTTCCAGAAGGCTATTCGAAAACCAAGTCATTTTTTCCCCAGTAGAAATCCATGTGAATGGAATGAATCCATTCCAGACCCTCAAAAGCAAAAACAAACAAACAAAATGAAGGTATTCACAGCACAATCTCCTGAGATGTTAACAATTCGAGGTTTAGCGGTGAACTGACTCCCACTCCCGCATTCTCTCCTTTGTTTGTCGCCTGAGAGACGTGTGTGGCTGATGGTCATACAGGTATTGGCATGAAAGACTTGTCAGGCTGAGGAAAGTTTTGTTGGACAACTGAGACCCCCCCTACCCCCCCAACCGAGGATGGGAGATGTTTGAGAACCGAGGTTTGGCTGTATTTTTTCTCAGGAGCTCATGTGTCCTTGAGCCACCAGCTACCGTGGCTGGAATGTGTACCTGAGCAGTCAGAGAGCCTGTGGTGTTGCTGTCTGTGAGCAACCACCTCCCCCTTTGCCTCTCCCAACCAGGCCGTACTTTCTCCCTAAATCATCTGGAACCTCCTCCTCAGACATTGCTTTTTTCTAGGGGCCGCCTCCCTCTGAGCACCTTGTGTCTGCTTCAGTCCTGTCTCCTCTAACCCCACCGCCCTGGGCTGGCATTAAGTTGGCACTGGGCCAATACTGTTTTCTTGCCACATATGGCAATAGGGTAGGGGCAGTGATCTTCCCAGAACAATGTGCACGAGAGAATTGGCAGGGTCTGACCCCGAGCCTTGGTCTCTGGCCTTGGTCTCTGCTCT
Organism: Myotis lucifugus; assembly: GCF_000147115.1. Lineage (NCBI taxonomy): Eukaryota > Metazoa > Chordata > Mammalia > Chiroptera > Vespertilionidae > Myotis > Myotis lucifugus. The sequence goes on along the minus strand of NW_005872780.1, from coordinate 4,583 downwards.
AGACTGCGTTTCACAGAGAGAGACACCCAACCACATTGTGTCTCCCTAGGATTTTCCTTTTAGTTTCTGTGTTCGGTTCAAGGATCCATCAGCCTCCCTCCCAACTCTACAGCATCTCCAGGGACAGGAGCAAAGAGCCTCTCCTGGTTTGTAATCTTGTGGGGAACCTGAAGGCAGTCTCGTTTGGGACCCTGGCTTTGCAGTTGCTGAAGATGAAGTGAGATCTTCGTCTCCCCTTTTTTCTCTATATGATGAGAAGTCTGGAAGAGGTGACCCCAAGCTGTTCTAGCTCTGAAGTTCTGTGATTCCGTGCAGTAAATGAAGAGGCGGCCAATAAGAGACATGGAGATATTTTAAGGCTACACAGTTTCCAAGGAGATAAAGAGACATAATGGGGAACAGCCAACAAGGGAGAGCTGTTAGCAAAAATGGATGTCAAGTTTAGAGGGTGGAATGTCAATCAAGTTTCAAGGAACGAGGAGACGGGGGAGGACACTGGCAGAAGTTCCCAGGAGAAGAGGAAAACCACGGATTGAAAAGAGGTTTGGAGCAAAATCGACAAGTGAGAATGACAAACACCTTGAGGAGATGCAATATTTGCTTTCCAATTCTTTATTCCGTATTCCCGACCCAGCAAAAAGCACACAGAATAATCTACTGAACGCTTGTGTCCCCGCTGCCCAATCTCAAATATTCCTCCTCACCAATATATAGTAATCCTCTCCCGACCACCACCAAGAGGTGGGAACCATTATCCTAATTTGTTCTTTATCATTCCCAGTAGTGCATTACACTTTTACTCTCGATTTTTGTACTCGGGGGCAATATTTTATCTTTAAAAATCTCAAGTTTGACGTTTGAAGACTGAGAAGTGTGGCTATTGGAAGACCTGTTTGAGGTTTTTTAAAAAGTCTCGTTGTTGAAGGAGCCCCAGGCAAGGAGAGTAATAAAGCGAATGGAATAACGAGAAGATTGTTCCTACTCATTTAGGTCTCTTCTACGTGATGAGGTCACCGGCAGGAGCTCCCAGAAATGGGCTGATACCAAGAGAGGGCCACACTCCTAGAACATCAAGGTCAGAAGAAAGGGATAATTACTTTTATATGATTTTTTTGTCTTGTGACTTATTTTATTTAAAAATATTTCATGAGGGTGCTTTTTATTGATTTTTATAGAGAGAGGAAGGGAGATGGAGAGAGAAAAACATGCGGCTGCCTCCTGCACGCACCCTACTGGGGATATTGCCTGCAACTCTGGTCGTGTACCCTGACCAGGAATCAAACTGGCACAAGACGGCACCCAACCAACTGAGCCACACTGGCCAAGGTGAATGGGATTATCTTAAGCCCTAAATCTGTCTTAGCAAACAGACGAAAATGCATTCTAAGTATATAATTTGGAGGAAAAAAATGATAATAACATAATTTCATCAACACTAAATACAATTAGGCGGACACTGAAAGGATTTCTATAAATTTGTTTTTGAAATTATTTGTCTATGAGTAACTCATTTCATTTGCAATTTGCTTCGATATTTTCCCCCCCAAAAGTCTGTGCATAATTGGGAATTCTTGAGAAGTGAGAAAAATCAAGTCCACAGATTACTTTCAAATGAGTGAAATGCTGTGTGAATGCTAAAGTTAACAACTTACGAAGTTGGAATATTACCTTTGTATGCATTTAAATAATAAATTATTTTTTCTTTTGTGGTTTCCTTTTTTTCTTTTAGGGCCAGTAATCATTTCCAGGCTTCAAACCCTGTTGTAAGCTCTTGAGACGCTCATAGACCTTGGTTCTGTGCCCAAGGTCCCGGAGGACCTGCTGAAGAGATTTATGGGAGGTGCCTGGGTCTTGGGGCGTCACTGACTCCTTTGTCCCAGTTTTCCACCCCTACCTCCCCATGGTCACTTATGGTGGTAGTGAGGGCAGTGCGCTGAAGACAATCCCCAGATGTAGTCACCAGAATGCATTTCCTATTTCCTCCCTCAGCCACTGTCTGAGTGGTACGCTTGTTTTGTTCGCTGCTGTATCCAGCCTAGGAGAGTGTCAGGCCCACCTCAGGTATTCGCCTAAGTATTTGTTGAATGCACAGTCACCTCTAGGAAACGGGACTGGGTGGTGGATAAACAGGCCTCTGCTGTATCTTTATTGTTTGAATAATGTATAATGAGAACGTATTCACTTAATCCCCTTCTAATCAAAACAATATAATTTCATAATGAGATATTACCTCCTACCCATCAGGATGGCTACCATTAAAAAAATTAACAGAGGTGGTGAGGATGTGAAGAAATTGGAATCCTTGTGCAGTGCTGGTGGGAATGAAAAATGGTGCAGCCACTACGGAAAACAGTATGGTGGTTCCTCAAAAAATTGAAAATAGAATTATCATACGATCCAGCAATTCTATTTCTGAATATATACCCAAATGAATTTAAAGCAAAAGCAGCTTCTCAAAAGAGATATCTGTACAACCATGTTCATAAGGACATTATTCACAATAGGCAAAAGGTAAATGCAACAGGTGCCCATCAACAGATACATGGATAAACAAAATGCGGTACATACATACAATTGAATGTTATTTAGCCTTAAAAATTTTAGGAAGCAAATCCTGTCACACATTCCAACATGGATACACTCTGAGGGAGTTATGTTAAGTGCAATAAGCCATCCACAAAAGGACAAATACCATGGGATTCTACTTACATGAGGTACCGAGTAGTCAATTCCCAGAAACAGCAGAATAGTGGCTGCCAGGGGGAGGGAGGGAGGGGGATGGGGAGTTGTTGAGTAATACATATTGAGTTGCAGTTTTGAAAAATGCAAATGTTCTGGAAATTGGTTGCATAACAATATAAATATGCGTAACAATACTGAACACTACACTTAAAATGGTTAAGGTGGTAAATTTTATGTTATGTGTATTTTGTCATAATTAAACAAAAAAATCAATACCATAATTCCAAAAGTAAATGGGTTGGAATACATTTGTAATTTTGAGTGTGAAATACTTTTAAACAAAACACAGAGCTCCCCAAAATAAAAAGATAAGCAGACTTGGCGCTAGATCAATATTTTAAATGTCTATGATAAAAGAAAACACAAGCAAAGAAAAAGACAACTGATAGACGGGAAGAAAATATGTACATATGTATGTTGGGCAGTACTGGTCGTAAAGGAAACTACTGCATGCGAGCAGGGAAGTGTAGTGGGTTTAGTTGGAAATAAAATAACTGAAGTCAATGGATTTAGAGGAGACACTGGGAGAAACAAACGAATTAAGTAGGAGGCTGCAGAGTGCTTGCTGATGCTTTTGTAACCAAGTGGTTGAGCCAAGAACACAATTATTCAAGCACATAGAACTGTGCAAGTACTACTCCAGATCGGCTCCATCCCAGGACCCCTCCTCGTGTCCCTGATACCCTAAACCACATGCAGATGAGGCAAGGAAGAGCTGAGAGCAGTTTGGTAAGAGTCTGTGCAAAGAACGAACTCGCAAAGCGTGGACTCGGGTTGTTAATAAAAGAGTCTGCTCTAGGCCTGAGACCCTTCTTGGGGACTGCAGGCCTGCTGTGCTTCCTGTGATGTGGGCACAGGGTAAAACGACCAAAGTTGCCTCCCCGTCTTCTGTTCGGTGCCATCTCTGCTTTTATGCTCATTCTCCCAGGATTTGCTGAGTTGGCCTGGGTTACTTACTCTTGGTCAGCTTGCGTTGGTTGTCTTCCCTGCCTCTTGTTGCATCTAATGTGGGTCCAACACATTCAAAAATATGAGGATGGGTATGAGAGAGCGCCGAACGTGTGAGATTACTACCCAGGAAGCATAAACACCTCCTAGAAATCAATAAAGAAAATACAAACAACTCGCTTTTAATGTGCACCAAATATGAACAAGAAACACGCAGAGGGAGAAATGGCTATGTATATGAAAAGATGCATCAATTTACTAATAATTAGGAAAATTAATTTAAAACAACAATTAAGTGTCATTTTCACCTATCGGACTGGCAAACAATTTAAAGAGTAGTAATATATGGTGTTGGTGACGGTGCAGAGAAATGAACACTCCATATGCTCTTGGTCAGGATACGTACTTGCAAAGTATAATCTTCAGAGACTCGAATGTGACTGACGTACCTCCTGCATCAAGGCTGTATTCTGGCAGTTCTTTCTCTCACAAGGGGGCGGAATAGTGTCAATTTCACTGGAAAACAATAGTGCAATTTCCATTGGATATCCTGCTACATAAAATATTTTTCCATTTAACTCTAATCTACCTGTAATTTAAATTCATATCCTCTTGAACAATCACTGTGTTAAAGAATCAAATCAGAAGGAAACCAAAAAAAATCTCAAGACACATGGAAATGAGAACATAACTTAGAAAAGCAGTACCAAGAGGGGAGTTTATAGCAGTAAATATCAACATTAATAAAGAAGAAAGATCTCAAATAAGTAACCTAACTTTATACCTCAAGGAACTAAAAAAAAAACCAGAAAAACAAACTAAACCATAGTTAGCAGAAGGAAGGAAATAATAAAAGTCAGAGCCAAAATAAATCAAATAGAGAATAGAAAAAC
>NW_005872779.1:32512-42411 GCF_000147115.1 Myotis lucifugus | reverse complement strand
CTCATAAAATAAATTAGGAAGTAGTCCCTCCTCTTTAATTTTTTGGAAGAGGTTGAGAAGGATTAGTATTAAGTCTTCTTTGAGTGTTACTGTTTCATTTTCCTTACTAGTGATCACTCTCTTTAGGTTTTCCAATTCATGGTTCAGTCTATGTTGGTTGTATATTTCTAAGAACTTTACCATTTTTTTTTTTAGTTTTATAGAATTTGGTGGTGTATAGCCTTTCATAGTGTTTTTGTATAATGATTTATATTTCTGTGATGGCCACTGTAACTTCTCTTTCATTTCTGATTTTGAGTCTGTTTTCAGTTTTTGGTTAGTGTATCTAACTAGAGGTTTGTCAATTTTGTTTATCTTTTCAAAATACCAGTGATTTCATTGATGTTTTTTTCTATCCTTTTTTTGTTCTCTATTTCATTTATTTCTGTTTGGATTATTATTATTTTTGTTCCTCTACTGACTTTGAGCTTTATTTGTTCTTCTTTTTCTAGATGTTTTTTCTACTTGCTAAGATGAATTTAATTTTTAAAATTTCTTTTATTTTGAGACTTGAGGTCCGGTGCACAAAAATTTGTGCACTTAGGGGAGGGGGGGAGAGGGTGTCCCTCAGCCTGGCCTGTGCCCTCTCACAGTCTGGGACCCCTCAGGAGATAATGACCTGCTGGCTTAGTCCTGCTCCCAGGTGGCAGAGGGCAGGCCCAATCCCTAGGTGCAGCCCCTGGTTAGGCTCAGAGCAGGGCCTATTGGGGAGTTGGGGCGCCACCCCCTGTCATGTACAGAGCAGGGCGGGTCAGGAGGTTGCGATGCCACCCCTAGTCACGCTCAGGGTAGGGCTAATTGGGTTGTTGGGGCACTGCCCCCTGTCACACACAGAGCAGGGCCGATCAGGGTGTTGGGGCACCACCCCCTGTCACACACAGAGCAGGGCCGATCAGGGGATTGGGGAGCCACCACCGTCACACTCAGGGCAGGGCCAATGGGGAGGTTATGGCTCTACCCTGTCACAAACAGAGCATGGCCTGTGGGGGAAGGTGGAGTGGGGGCGCCACACCCTGTCACACACAGAGCAGGGCCGATCAGGGTTTGGGGTGCCGCCACTGTCACACTCAGGGCAGGCCGATGGAGAGGTTATGGCTCTACCCTGTCACACACAGAGCAGGGCCCGTGGGGGGGGGGTTGGAGCGCTGCCCTCTATCACCCACAGAGCAGGGCCGATCAGGGGGTTGGGGTGCTGCACCCTGTCACACACCGAGCTGCAGGGCGATCAGAGGGTTTGGGTGCTGCCCCCTGTCATGCTGATCCCGGTGCCGGTAGGACATTACCCTTTTACTATATAGAATAGAGGCCTGGTACATGGGTGGGGGCTGGCTGGTTTGCCCTGAAGGATGTCCTGGATCAGGGTGGGAGTCCCCACTGGGGTGCCTGGCCAGCCTGGGTGAAGGGCTGAGGCCCGTTTTCAGGCTGGCGGGTGACTGAAGCTCCCAGCTGCCTCTTTCTCTCTCTCTTTTTTTTTTTTTTTTTTATTCTGGGCCAGCTTTAGCTCTGAGGCCTCCGCTGCTGAAAGGAGCTTTCTGGCCTTTGTTTACCTTTGTATTTGATACAATGTTGCGGTCCAGCTGGCTGAAGCCCGGCTGAGTAAAGCAGGTTTCTGGGATTTTGTTTAGTTTCTATATTTGCAACATAGTTGCTTAGAGTTGCAGCTGAGAGGCCGGCAAGTCAGGCGGGGAACGTTGGAGTCCTCCATAACTGAAGCAAGCAACCCTCCCTGTTCACATCAGCTGCTTGGCTGCGGGCCGCCATCTTGGCTGGCAGTTAATTTGCATGTCTCCCTGATTAGCCAATCGGAAGGGTAGTGGAGTGACACCAATTTGCATGTTTCTCTTTTATTAGTGTAGATAGGCCTTTAATAAGCTAAACTTCTCTCTTAATATCACTTTTGGTGCATCCAAAAATTTTTGGTATGTTGAATTTTCATTTTAATTTGTCTCTATGCATCTTCTGATCTCTTCTTTTTTTTCTTTGACCCAATAGTTATTCAATAGCTTGTTGCTTTTTAAAAAAATTAATTAAAAAAATATTTACATCCCCCTCTCACCACCTTCCCCAACCCTATTTGGCAACCATCAGCTTGTTCTCTATATTTATAGGTCTGTTTGTATTGTTTTGTTCATTCTTTTGGTGTGGTTTGTTTTCAGATTTCACACAAAAGTGAAATACAGTATTTGTCTTTCTCTTATTTCACTTAGCATAGTACCTGTCTAGGTCCCTCAATGTTGTTGCAAATGGCAAGATTTTATTATTTTTTATTGCTGACTAATATATCATTGTATATGTTCATTACATTTTTTTGCCCATTCATCTATTGATGGGCATATATGTTGCTTCTATATTGTCTGTTATTAATAATGCTGCAGTGAACATAGGGGTGCATATGTCTTTCAAATTAGTGATATTGTTTTCTTTGGATAAATACCTCCCCAAAAAAACAATTTATAGGTCCTATGGCAATTCTACTTTTCATCTCTTGATGAATTGCCATACCATTTTTCATAGTGTTTACAGTAATTTATAGTCCTACCAGCAGTGCATCTTCACATCATCACTAGTACTTATTTGCTGATTTGTTGATGATAGCTATTCTAACAGGTGTGAGGTGATATCTCATTATGGTTTTAATTTGCATTTTCCTGATTGGTGATTTTGAGCATCTTTCCATATATCTGTTGGCCATGTGTATGTCTTCTAAAGAAATGTCTATACAGGTCCTCTGCCCATTTTTAAATTGGATTAGTTTTTTTGTTTTGTTTTGGTGCTATGTTGTATGAGTTCCTTAAGTACAGTATTTTGGATATTAATTCCCTATAGGATGTATCATTTGCGAATATCTTCTTCCATTCAGTAGGTTGCCTTTTTGTTTTGTGGATTATCTCCTTTGCCGTGCAAACATTTTTAGTTTGATGTAGTCACATTTGTTTATTGTTTATTTTGTTTTCCTTGCCTGAGGAAACATATCCAAAAAGAAATTACTAAAGAAATGTCAAAGAGTTTACTGCCTATGTTTTCTTCTGGAGTTTCATTGTTTCAGGTCTGATATCTAAGTCTTTAATCCATTTTGAGTTATTTTTGTATGTGGTATAAAAAAGTGGTTTAGTTCTCTCTTTTTTTTAATGTGTTCAGTTTTCATGATACCTCTTAGTGAAGAGAATGTCTTTACCCCATTGTATATCCTTGCCTCTTTTATTGTAGATTAAGTGATCATATAAGCAAGGATTTATTACTGGTTGCTCTATTATATTCCATTGATGTATACATCTGTTTTTATGCCAGTACCATACTGTTTTAAGTATTGTAGTGTAATAATAATAGTTTGATATCAGGTAGTGTGATACCTCTCACTTTGTTCTTTCTCAAAATTTCTTTGGCTGTTTTCAGTCTTTTGTGGTTCCATATAAATTTTAGGATTCGTTTTAATTCTGAAAGAATGCCATTAATATTTTAATATTGGTTACATTGAATCTGTATCTTCCTTTAATGAGGACATTTTAACAATATTAATCCTTCCATTACATGAGCAAGGTGTATTCTTCCATTTATTTGCCCTTCAAATTTTTTTCCCCTCCATTGTCTTGTAGTTTTCATAATACAGGTTTTGGTTAAATTTATTTCTAGGTATTTTATGCTTTTGATGCAATTGTAAATGGAATTGTTTTCTTAATTTCTCCTCTTGATCATTGGTTATTGGTGTATAGAAACCCAACTGATTTCCGTGTATTAATTCTATGCTGTGACTTTATTGAATTCATTTATTAATTCTAATTGTTTTTTTCTTTCAGTCCTTATGGTTATGTCATCTGGAAATAATGAGAGCTTTACTTCCTTTTCTATTTAGATGTCTTTTATTTATTTTTCTTGTCTGTTTGCTATAGGTGGGAGTTCCAATACTATGTTGAATAGAACTAGTGATAGTGAGCATCCTTGTCCTATTCCTGATCTTAGAGGAAAAGCTTTAAGCTTTTCACCAATGAGTATTATATTACCTATAGGTTTGATCATATATAGCCTATGTTTCTTGTATACTCACTTTGTTGAGAGCGTTTTGTTGAATTTTGTCAAATGCTTTTGCTGCATCTATTGAGATGATCATATGGTTTTAACCCTTTATTTTGTCAATGTGATATATCATGATGATCGATTTATGGGTATTGAGTCAGCCTTGTGTTCCTAGGATAAATCTCACTTGATCATGATGTATACTTTTTTTTAAATGTATCGTTGAATCTGGTTTGCTGATATTTTGTTCAGAATTTTGCATCTGTGTTCATCACAGGTATTGGCCTGTAATTTTATTTTTTTGTAATGTCTTTGTCTGAGTTTGTTATCAGGATAATGCTGGCTTTATAGAATGAGTTTGGAAGCATTCCTTCCTCTTCAATTTTTTGAAATAGTTTAAGAAGAGTAGGTGTTGATTCTTCTTTGAAAATTCACCTATAAAGCCATCTGGTCCTGGACTTTTAATTGTTTGAAATTTTTAAAAGTTATTGCTTCAGTTTCATTGCTAGTAATCAGTTTGTTTAGATTTTGCATTTATTCCTGATTCAGGCTTGGAAGGTTATATACTTCTGGAAGATTCATCCATCTCTTCTATTTTGTTGAATTTGTTGGAAAACAATTGTTTGTATTATTCTTTTATGAGTTTTTATATGTCAGTGGTATCACTTGTAAATTCTCTTTCATTTATGATTTTATTTATTTGGGCTCACTTTTCTTGATGAGTTTGGCTAAGGGTTTGCAATTTTGTTTATCTTTTCAAAGAGTCAGTGTTTTAGTTTATTGATCTTTTCAATTTTTAAAATATCTATTTTGTCTTTTCTTCTCTGATCTTCACTGTTTCCTTGCTTCTGTTTACTTTGGGTGGTTTTTTTCCCCTAGTTCCTGTGGGTGTGGACTTAAATTGTTTATTTGGGATTTTCCTTTTTTTTTTGAGGTAGGCCTGCATAGCTATAAACTTTATTCTATAACTGCTTTTACTGTATCCCATAAATTTTGAAAAGTTGTTTTTTCATTTTCATTTGTTTTTATGATAGTTTTTGATGTTCTGTTTGACTTCCTTTTTGATACATTCCAATTTTCTTGCTGGAGTTGACTTCTAAGTTTCATGTTATTGTGATCAGAAAAGATGCTTAATATGATTTCAGTCTTATTGAATTTATTATGGCTTATATTGTGGTGTAATATGTGATCTATTCTAGAGATTGTTCCATGTACACTTAAAAAAATGTATTCTGCAATTTTTGTTTGAAATATTCTAAAAATGATATTAAATCAATCTGGATTAAAGTGACATTTAAGGCCATTATTTCCATATTGATTTTCTGTCTGGATTATCTATTCATTGATGTGAGTGGGATATTAAAATCCTGTACTATTGTAATACTGTGGGTCTCTCCCTTTATGCCATTAGCAATTGCTTTATACATTTAGGTGTTCCTGTGTTGGATGTGATAGTTATGATATTTATGTTTGCTGCATCCTTTTCTTGGATCGAACCCTTTATAATTATGTAATGCCTTCTTTGTATTCTTAAAATATTTTTATTTAAAAGTATATTTTGTCTGAAATCGCTACCCTATCTTTCTTTTCATGGAATATCTTTTTCCATCCCTTCACTTTCAGTCCGCATCTTTCGATTTGCAGTGAGTCTCTTGTAAGCAGCATATATATGGGTCTTGTTTTTAAATCCATTCAGCCACCTTATTTTTTTTTTATTGGAGCATTTAATCTATTTACATTTAAAATAATTGTTAATAAGTATGTACTTATTGCCATTTGTTAATTGTTTTCGTTGTTTTTATAGTTCTCTGTTTCTTCTCTTGATCTCTTCCTTGTGGTTTGCTGGTTTTCAGTAGTTGGGTTTTTTTCTCTTTTTTCTTTGTATATCTTTTGTAGGTTTTTGGTTTGTGGTTTACACGAGGTCTATGTATATCTATAACTGTCTGTTTTAAGTTGATAAGCATTTAAGGGTGAATATATTCTAGAAGGACTACATTTTACTACCCCATCCGTGCTGTATGCTATTGGTGTTATGTTTTGTGTTTTGTATATCCTGGCTACTTATTGTTTGAGTTGTGTTTGATACTTCTTTCTTTTGACCTTAGTATGTTTTAAATGTTTGATTCACTGTATTTATTTAATATTTGGCTTTACCTGTGAGATTTTTCCCTTTAATATATATATATATTCCTATTTCTGAATATTGCCTGTCTTTTTCTGCTTAAAGAAGTCCATTTAACATTTTTTGTAAAGCTGGTTTAATGGTGATGAACTTCTTTAGTTTTTGCTTTTCTCTGGAAAACTATCTCTTCTTCAATTCTGAATGATAACCTTGCTGGGTAAATTATTGTGTAGTTTTCTTTCTTTCAGAACTTTAAAGATGTCCTGCCACTTCCTCTAGCTGGTAAAGTTGTTGATGAGCAATCAGCTGATAACCTTATGGAGTTTCCTTTGTGTGTAATTCAGTTTTCCTCTTGTTTCCTTAAAGATTGTGTCTATATTTTAAACTTTTGCCATTTCAGTTACAATATGTCTTGGTATAAGTCTCTTGGGTTCATCTTTGTTTGGAACTCTTGTGCTTCATGGACCTGGGTGTCTTTTCATTTCCCAGCTTTAAATATAGTTTCTGTTCCTTTCTATATTCTCCTCTGGGATCCCTATAATGCTAATGTTTGGGTTCTTGATGTTATCCCAGAGGTCCTTAAATTATCCTCATTTTTTAAATTCTGTTTCTGTTTTCTGTCCTGATAGATTGATTCCCATTGTTTGTCTTCAGGATGCGTTCTTCTGTATTAGCTAATTCCCTCTAATGTGTTTTTCATTTCAGTTACTGTATTCTTCAGACCTGGTTGGTTCTTTATTATCCTTTCTACCTCTTTGTTGAAGTTCTCCCTAAGTTTTTCTATGTCACTCTCAAGTTTGGTGAGCACCTTTATGACCATTTCTTTGAATTGTTTATTAGGAAAATTGCTTATCTCCATTTCCTTAGGTTTTTCTTTTTTTCTGCACATTTTTCTTGTTCTTTCATTTGAGAGAGAATTCTTGCATCTTTTCATTTAGTTAAAGTGTCTATGTTTCTTCTATGAATTAGATGAAATAGTCCTCTCTCCTATTCTTTGTAAAGTGGCCTTATGTTCCAGGGTCCTTGGTGTAGGCTGTGTCTGTCAGGTGATTTTGGTCAGCCAGAGGAGCCGAGCAGGTGTAAGGTGTCCTGGACACTGGCCCACTGAGCTGAAATGGCTCCAGGTAGGGAGACCAGGTGCATGTAGTAATGACCTGTTGATCCCGTTTGCTCCCATTGTTTGGGACTGAAATGGGTTTGGGTGATGTGTCAGGTACACTCTGCAGTTACCTTGCTGGTAGGCCAGAGTACCTGGATAGAGCCCCTGCCACCACTCTGTGGAGGCAGAAGGGGGGGTAAGCAATGGTTCTCTTTGGCACCTCCAACAAGGGATAATCCCTGCAGTCTCCAGAGAGCTCCAGTGGCTCCCCAGACTTCTCTATAGAGTCTCTCTCATTTGTTGTACAGAAAGTGGTCTTATGTAGAAGTGACCTCTGGATTTAGTGCCAACTTGGAGCCTAGCAGGGAGGCCAGGCATCTGCACCACTGAGTTGTTCCTGCTTGCTCCCTTTCCTGGAGGCAAAAGGATTTGGCAGCAGATCTGGGAAAGCTGCTGTGATTTGCAGGCAAGCCACAGCCCCTGAACAGAGATCCTGCCTGCCCTAAGGTGTTCACAGGTGCCTCCAGGCCATGGAGTTCCTGCAGCTCCCAGAGGGCTTGTGGCTTTCCCAGCCTTCTCCATTCAGTTGTTGTTTGTTGTTGAGAAACTCTTTATGAAGCCCTTAGCTATCTTGCAGGAGTAATTACTCTGTATATATGTGTATATTTGTGTTTGCTCATGGGAGGGGTTGAGTTCAGACCTCCTATGCTGCCAGCATCTTGGACTTTTTCTTTCTAGTTTTTAAATGTGTAATGCTAGGTGGTTTATTTGAAATTTTGTTTGTTTCTTGAGCTAGACCTGTAATGCTCTAAACTTCCCCCTTTGTACTGCTTTTGCTGCATCCCACAAATTTTGGTATATTGTATTTTTATTTTCATTTGTCTTTATGTATCTTTTGATCTCTTCTTTTATATCTTCTTTGACCCAGTAGTTGTTTAGTGGCATGTTGTTTAATCTCTGCATATTTGTGATTTTCCCAGAAAATATGTTTGGTATGATATCAGTCTTCTTAAATTTATCGATATTAGTTTTATTATCCAGTATATTATCGCCCCTAACCACTCTGCCTGTCAGCCTGCTCACCCCCAACTGCCCCCCCCTTGCCAGCCTGATCGCCCCCAACTGCCCCCCCCACTGGCCTGCTCGCCCCAACTGCCCCCCACTGCCGGCCTTCTCTTTCCTTGAGAATGTTCTGTGTGCACTTGAAAAGAATGTGTGTTCTGGCATTTTGGGATGTAAAATTCTATAAATATTAAGTTGATTCACCCTGCTGTGTCATGTAAGGCCCATTTCTCCTTATTGACTTTCTGTCTGGATGATCTATTCATTGCTCTGGAAGGTCTTCCGGAAGGTCTCCCAGTCTAATTACCCTTAATTACTAATATTACCCTTTTATTAGTATAGATAGAGGCCTGGTGCACGTGTGGGGGCTGGCTGGTCTGCCCTGAAGGGGGTCCCGGATCAGGGTGGGGGTCCCCTTGAGGGGCGTGGTCAGCCTGGGTGAGGGGCTGAGGGCTGTTTTCAGGCTGGCCAGACTCTCTTCAGGGTGGGGGTCTCTGCTGGTGGGCTTGACCAACCTGGGTGAGGGGCTGATGGCCATTTGCAGGCCGGCCAAGCCCCCGGCTTTGTCCAGAAGGACGTCTGGAAGGTCTCTGGAAGGTCTCTTGATCTAATTAGCATATTACTCTTTTATTAGTATAGATTATTTAATAAACTACTCTGAAATAAATTTTCAGTTTCCTGCTTCTACCTATTAATCATCTTATTCATCTTTTTGTGTACTTTTGTGTTTTTGTTTCCAGTAGAAGACCTCCTTTCAACATTTCTTATGTGCAGTCTTAAGGTGGTAAATTCTCTCAGCTTTTGTCTGTCTGGGAAAGCCTTTATTTCTTCTTAATGTCTAAAGGATAAATTTGCTGAATATCTTATCCTTTGCTGATTGGTTCCTCTCTTTCAATATTTTAAATATTTTCGTTCACACTCTCCTCTCTTGTAGTGTTGCTACTGAAAACATTACAGAAAAGTCTGGTGATGATCATCTAATGGAGTTTCCTTTGTCGGTTAATCTTTATGTTTCCTGGCTGCCTTAAGAATTTTTTCTTTGTCATTGATTTTTGACAGTTTGAATAAAATGAGTCTTGGAGAAGTTCTTTTTGCATTGATATAAGTAGGTGTTCTGTTAGCTTTCTCTATTCTAACATCTAGTTCTTTGCATAGGCTTGGAAGTTCTTGTCAATTATTTCTTTAAGTGGGATCTCTGTTCCCTCCTCTCTCTCTTCTCCTTCTGGTATGCCGTATCTATTATCCTTATATTGCTTTTAGTTTTTAAATTTTAACTCTCAGTTCTCTCTTTTCTTCATGGGTTATTTTTGTAGATTTCAGAGAGGAAGGGAGAGGGAGAGAGAAACATCAATGATGAGAAAGAATCATTGATTGGCTGCCTCCTGCACAACCTGCACTAGGAATGGAGCCTGCAACCTGGTCATGTGCTCTGACCAGGAATTGAACCATGACCTTCTGGTTCATAGGCTGATGCTCAATTGCTGAGCCATGCTGGCTGGGCAAGTTCCCTAATTCTTTTTTCCATCTGGTCTGCTCTGTTTCCAATGCTCTCTAGTGCATTCTTTG
>NW_005872779.1:28774-32386 GCF_000147115.1 Myotis lucifugus | reverse complement strand
GGTTGAGGGAGTCAGGCTCTGGAAGGACCTATGAACCTAATACGGAGAGGCTCAGTCCTGCAGCTCTATCTATGAGACCTGAAAACCAGCTGAACCCAGCATACCCATACTCAGCCTGTACCTTTGGAATGTGGTATCCCCAGAACTGGGTGTCCTGGGTGACAGCATGGCACATGCCCAGAGGTATGATATCTGCAAATCTCATGGAGGACAGCATTCGTGAATGGCATCTGGGCCCTGTCCCCCAGGCAGTGCCATTTCTCTGACCCTATCACTTGGTCAAACTCTTGCTATATGAGAAAAGTGGGGGTGGGGGTGGATTTTGGGGTGGGAGAAAGTTCTGACCATGAGAAGGCTTATTGCCTGGGGCACCTATCCTAACCTCAACTTCTCAAACTTTAAGCCCAGATTTGTATTACCAGCAGTCACCCTTCCAATATCTCCCCCCCCAGCAATGTGCTATGAGTTCTTGGTCCTTGTATGCAGCTTTACGACATCAGGCTGAGAAGAGAAAGGGCTAGTCCTGACCTGTGGGTACTTCAGGATGATCAGGACCCCATATCTGAGGGTGATGCTGGTTGTCTCTATTCCCCCAGAAAAGATGTCGAGAGCAGAATTGAGCAAATTGCCGAAACCGGTTTGGCTCAGTGGATAGAGCGTCAGCCTGCGGACTGAGAGGTCCCAGGTTCGATTCCGGTCAAGGGCATGTACCTGGGTTGCGGCACATCCCCAGTGGGAGATGTGCAGGAGGCAGCTGATTGATGTTTCTCTCTCATCGATGTTTCTAGCTCTCTCTCTCCCTTCCTCTCTGTAAAAAATCAATAAAATAAAAAAAAACCACAATTGCTATTAGGTAACATTTTTGAAGCCTAGTTTTTAGTTGCTATGTATTCTTGAAGCATATTAAAATAGTGTTTCTTGAAACATACTCTATAATTTAAACTTTTTCCATGTTAATTTGGCTTTGTGAAGTATTTTTATAGGTACTTATTATTCTACTCAAATTATAATAGTGATACAATTTTAATAAAGAGGAAATAAGCAAAATACTTTTAACTAGAGGTATTTATTTCCTCCTCTATTTGATTTTCTTGAACTAGTAGATTCTGTGTGGTAAGCTGTTGCCTCTGCATTTCAGATACTATGCCATCATGGTGACTATGTTTTTCATGGTCAGCTAGGTGAACAACTATGCCCTGAACCTCAACATCACCATGCCCCTGCACATGATATTTAGATCTGTGAGTACTGCTGCTCAGATCAGTGAGCAGAGGCTGACTGTCGTCTGAGAAGGCCGAAAGAGAGCAATGTGAAAGTGGATGGTTTACTTTTATGTATCTCAGGTCTTATGGGTGATTGATAAAAGGAAAGTTAACATTTTCCTGAGAAGCAGATTTTAACTTTTAATTTCCTTCATCTGGTTGATTTTATATTCAAACTTCCTATGAATGTTCTTTAACATTTCTCATCACTTTTTGTTTCTTTCTTACATAAAATTACATTTATTTCTAGTAAATGAAACAGACCCTTCTTTCATTTCGTTTCTGTGTGTGTGTGTGTGTGTGTGTGTGTGTGTGTTGTTAATCCTCACCTGAGGATATTTTTTCATTGATTTTTAGAGAGAGTTGAACAGAGGGAGAGAGAGAAACATCGATGTGAGAGAGACACATGGGTTGGTTGCCTCCCTGTATGTGCCCCGACCATGGCCGGGGATTGAACCTGCAACCCAGGTATGTGCCCTTGACCAGGAATCAAACCCACAATCCTTCAGTGCTCAGGCCCACACTCTAACCATTGAGAAACACATGCCAGGGCCAGACCCTTTTCCTTCCTGATTTTTTTTTAAATCAGAGACTTGAGATAATTAAATAAAGAAAAATTCTTGGAGGCATGCTTCTTCCAAAGCAGTAGAGGTTTTTTTCTTTGCCTCATGTATGGTGAGAGAACTGTGTTCAGTATATAGATAAGAACAGTTTTCCCTGGAGGGCAGAAAAGACTTCAAGGGAAGTATAGTTAGGGTTGCAGAAGAATACAAAATGGGTGAGGATTAGAATTGTAACATTTTGGTATGGTCTGAGTTTTTTGTGAGATCAAATGTGTTATTTCTAAAGGCACTTCCCAGAGCTAATTATAATGACTAAGATGACCCTCACAGCATTGAGCACATAGTAGACTTTCTATGAGCACTTGATGAAGGACAGACACCTTTCCAGAGAAGAGAGAGATCTCCACATAACTTCTTTCCTCAAAACGCAGCAGGGAGGAGAAACGTAGTAAAAGCACTTATAAATTAGATGGAAAAGTTGACAAAAATAAGCCTGTAATAAGCTTCAGCTATGAGTAGTTATTGAGAACTGATCATTGTTATTTTCATTGTCATCTTTAAAAGGCGTAATTATTTTGCAAGATAGATTTTTATGGCTTATATTTTTTGTCATCATAAGAACACCTGGACCTTACTAATTATTCATCCTAATCTCCTCCTGCCCAGATGTTTTTCCCTCTTGGCAATGTTCATTTTTATCTTGAAGTATGTTGTCTTTTCCTAGTGCACTAAAAATTCCTCTTGTCTCCTTTTACAGGGTTCTCTAATTTGCCAACGTGATTCTAGGGATTATCATTTTGAAGAAAAGGTAAACAATATGCTTTTATAATTTATGTTTAGGAAGCACATTCTTGGCCCCACCTATAGGCTAGGCATGTGGATTACTTTTCTCCTGCTAGAGAGGGCATGCTCCTGGCCTTCTTTGTTTGAGTTCTCTCAGTGACAATGATGTGCGTTCCTGGAGCAGCTGACCAGGTAGCGGGTCCCACCGGTGCAGCAGTGTTCTCTCTGTAGAATTAGCTCTTAGCATCATTGAGTCCTTAGATCCATCCTAACCTATGAAGCCAATCGATTGAGAATTTCAGTTCCCTTGTGGTCACCAGTAGCCACATGTGACTATTCACATTTAACATTTAAATTACTTAAAATTAAACATTTAGTTTCCAATTCTCACTGGTCAGAGTTTAATTGCCCAGTAGCCACATGTGGCTGTTGGTGACCGTATTGGAGAGCCCAGGATGGAGCATTTCCAGGCTCATAGTTGTGTGGGACAGTGCTCATTGGAAGGTCAGAGTAGGCGCTGTGTGTCTGTGTGTGTGTGTGTGTGTGTGTGTGCCTCTGCTGGGAGGCCTTCCCCCCAGCCACACCCTGAAGGCTTCAAGCAGGTGCCCCTCTTTTTTGATCACTCCAGGCCTCCCTGGCCTTCACTGCATGTTGTACTCTCCCATGGAGCTGTGGCCAGGGGTTGGGCCGGCCCTTCCCTAACTGTGGGGATTCCCCAGGGCCTACCCTAGGGAAAGGCAACAACAGGGGGGGCTTGGCTTGCAGGCCGCCCTTTCCTGCTCCGTGATCGTGGCTGCGATCCACGGGCAGGCGCACACATGGGCTGGCTGCAGGCCGCCCTTTCCTCCTCCGCGATCGCTGCTGCAATCCCACGGGCAGGTGCACACAGGGGAATGCGGGTCCCGGGCAAGTCGCCAGCCCCGGTTTGCCAGCGGGTTGGGGTTGTGAGTGAGGGCGATTGCCTCCTCCCCCCACCCTCTCCCACTCTCGTGGGTTGGGGGTGT